>NC_052958.1:35124777-35427868 GCF_013358895.1 Oreochromis aureus | reverse complement strand
ATCTAAATCTGCTCCTGTAAGCCAAAAACTGCTCCTAACAGTATAATATTAATGATTTTCTGCTTTTGTTCTGAGACGACGTCTATATGTCACACAAAACTTTTACATTTTTCTAATAGTTCATTTCAACTTGGTGTCAGTTGTCTCCTACACAGCATATGGTAATAATGTTGTTGGTAATTAATATTGTTATAAGTAGTAGTTGACATGTTATACAATTAAATGTTATACATAACTGTAAATGAATGTGTTAAATAAAAATTTCTCGTTATTAAAAATAAAAGCTGTTCCCAAAAATGGAGCGTAATTTTTCATTTTCATGTTCTCTTTTCCTTATTGGTTGTTTTCTTCATTGTGTGCTTCCTCTTCTTTGTAAAGCAATTATTTTAAATGTCTGATAGAATACCTCTGTGGATAATATGACATCATTATCTGTGTTGTTTGTGAGATTTGAGTCCTTTTGTAAGTGGTTATATATTAATATTATTTTTTTTAAAATGAATGAAATAGTACACTGTCTACACCATATTGGCAAATTCATGCTTTAAAAACTTTGAAACATGGGTGTAATTACTGTGCAAAACCATTTTGGCACTGGTATCAAATAAAGACGTTAATTTTAAAATGAAAAAAAAATGTTGGGACAATTACTTAAAAATGCTATTTTACTGACAAAGTCTTCCCCTCATTTCTGTTACAGCAGATACAATGACAACAGTTATCACATACAAACATCAGACACTTTGTCTTTGATAGCAGGGCATGTTCACCATGCTTCAGTCTCCATTTCACATGGCACAGATGGCAAAAGTATGTGGTGAGTTTTCCTTGTAAAGCCAAAAAGGGCGTCTTACTTGTGACTTCCAACTGAACCCCGTCAGATGCGACATGCATTCAAGAAAACAGAGTCACATTATGCTTTCAAGATTTGAGGAACCAGTGGTATAACCAGACTCTACATGAGCTATACTGAGGCCAGTCACTGCGAATTAAACTAAAATTCAGCTTTACTTTCACTCTTATAACCTCAGAGTGAGCTCGGTAACGATTGTGGCTACAGCTTTTGCTCAAATCTAAACGTCCGCTTGCATTCTGACCTCTGACAGCTAATGACAGTATATCTGAGCTACCTACAATGTTGAGATTATTCACGAGTGGCTGTATTACACAAATATCACAGCTAATTTCTATTCTGGGGCCAAAACAAAGGAAATCTGTCCTCAGAGTCCTTCAAAGGAGTTCATTGTACAAGAGATCACGTTAGCATCATATTAGAACGTCTCTGTTACCGGGCAAACACTACAGGCTGACTTCAACCTCATCCTTTAGTGTAAATTCATAATAGAAACATATATTTTACCAGCTTTTTGTTACATACTCAATATAAACACCCTTTCATTTTGTTTTCTTTGTGTTCTCTTTTACTTAATCTATGGATTTTTACAAGGAGGCCATAATCACATTCATCTAAACTGTAAATACATGACTGTGATTTGTAAAATCACACTTGCACATGATATTCTTTCCATACAAATTTGTTTTGTTTGGTTAAACTGTTAAATGTGAAGCTGATTTATTACAGGGTTTAGCTTCTTCCAGTTAAATGGTGGTCAGACATTTGGTACATATGTAACAAATTTAAAAAGACTACAGAGTCTACCATTCCTACCATTCATCCAGCAATCAGAACTGTAAACAGTATTCAATATTCAAGTATTTATTTTAGTAAAAACAGTCCTGAAGTAAAGCGCTCTCCTTGAAACACATTCCCTTCGTAGGTCCTCGTAGCATTAGCGCTCCTTGTTAGTAGCCCCATCGCTAGCTAATTGTCAAAGTTGGAATCTGTGTGTTGGTTGTGCTAGATAATAATGTGAAAACTTTTAACCACATTATTGGTATAATTCTTTGATAAGCAATTGTCTCTAAGCATAAACGTAGCATCTTTGCTCATGTGGTCTGATTAGGTGATAAAAGTGCTAGGCTAAAATCAGACACACTTCTGGATAATTTGTGTACACAAATGATTAGGAATGAACACAATTTCTTTTAAATAATACAGTACGTGTGATTCAAAGCGTTGGGTGTCTTTGGCAATCTCGCAATTCTGATAGTCTGTTATCAAATAAAGCCCATGATCTGCATGTCCCCCAGCAGTGTCTGCTGAAATAAAGCAGCCTATCTAGTTTGTGTTGTTTTCTTCACTCCATTACTGCCACTACAGGTTTGTGAAGTGCGATGGAGAATGAAGAACTCACAAAATACTTAAATAATACTAATTAAGTCAATAGATCCAAAATGTGCCTAAGAAGAAGATTTTTGTAGAGAAACTACAAGGTAATTAACTTTTTTTCTTCTGCAATTATGATCTTACAAAAATTTGGCATTTGTGAATCACTGCAGAATTTTGGGTAACAGTATTTATTCGTGACACAGTATTTTTAACTCTCCCCACACTGTGTGGCTGTGCTGGGCATGTCCAAAATGAAATGTAGCTGAACCAGTAGTGGTTGTTCAAGGACTGAGGTGCCCTGATTTGTACATATTTAGCTGCAGTTCTTAATCAAGGAGCTAAAACGTAGACATTCCTTTTAACCTTCTTCAGCAATTTACTCATCAGTTTTTTCTTTTTTCTTTTTTTCTTTTTTTTTTTGTACTTTTACTTAAAATGTGTCTGATGGGAATCTTTAACATACAATAAAAAAAAATTGAACAATCAGACCATGTATGAAAAACAAGTCATTCCTAAAACTGTACCAAAGGTTCCACAAATGTCAATGTTTGAGGTTTCTGTAGCAGCACTGCACATTACAGGACTTCTATGCTCCTCCAGACCTTGGTGGCCTTGGTGACTAAGGGCAGCAGAGCAAATAGATCTCCCTGCTGGTGAAGGTCTCGTCTCCAACCCCTATTTAGGATGCACAAGTGTTACTAAGGAAGACACTGTATCACCGCAGGCTCCAAGGGATCTTCAACCAGACCTTCTTTCAAGCAAAAACCAAGTACCCGCAAGCTAATCACAGTCACAACACTTCCTGTACACTTCCTGTTCAGCAGTCCTCAAGTCTGACATGTTGTGACTTTTGGTACAAGTCCTGTAGGTTCGATTGTGCAAGGCCAGTTCAGGCATCAGGCAGATCAGAATTAATTGAACCGCCTAGTTCTCAGTTAACGGCAAGAAACGGCACAACAGCATGTGAGAGAGAGGCCGAGAGTCTGAGCACCCTCTAGAAAGGCCAGTGTAAATCCTCCAACTCCCCTGATTGACCCATGTTCACGTCCGTCTCCAGCAAGCTCATGATGACTGCCATGGCAGCCTCGTCGCTGCTGAAGCTGCTCAGGCCTGGCACCACCATGCTGTCCAGGTCCAGCTGGGAGGGCTCGCCTGAGTGAAACAGAGCAAAAAAAAAAAAAAAGAGATCTGAGAAAACAATAACACCTTTAACAGTGTCCGTTAAAGCGGTAAAGAACATAGAGTGACGTCAAGCCAAGCAGCCGGAGCCTGAGCTTCAGCAGTGATGGGCTGGAAATGTTCCTACAGTACAACTGCTGTGGTAAAAAACAATATTTTCTGTCTGGACTGGTTTACACTGCTGTTCTCTTTAAAAATGAAAAAAACAATCTAGGGCATGGCTCTGTGTCCAGCTTTTATTTATTTTATTTATTTTTATGTGCCAAAGCATCTCTAAGCAACACTAAAATAATGTAATAAGTGATGTAAGTAACATAATGCATAGCTTTAAAATAATAATAATGAATAATATGTTACTCTTTTTGAATAATGACCAAAAAGCTGGTCAATAATTTTAGTTTTAATTATAATCAATAACAAATAATAAATTGTATGAATATAGGAAATCTTCCTCTCAGTGACTGAGTTGTCTTATTGTGTCCTCATTTTTTATAGATCAATGCAGAGTAACCCAAGCTTAAGTGTTCATTAAGGTGTTTGTCACATAGATATAAAATAAGCTCAGAGATTAAGCGGTGTTATAGACAGGGTGATTAGTTTATGTCGAAATGTAGTTTGTTGTTGTTCTGGTTTATGTGCTGAAAATGGTTTTATTTGTGTATGTTCAATGTGTTAGACTTGTACATAGTTAAACATATATGATCAAATAATGCTGAATCCTGGATATGGATTTGTAAGCAATGAAATTTGAAATAAGGGGGTAGGAACAGAAAAAGTGTAAACTTCATCCTACTCCTTTTCGAGCACACACATTCTGTAGACATAGATATATACATGAAAACTGGATGATTTTTAAGTTTTGTTTTTTGTTTGTTTTTTCTCTTGTTATTTCAATTGTTTGCTCATTTTTGCTAATTAAAAAGCTAATTTTAAAGTAGCACTTTACCATTAGCTTGTGGGAGCTGCTAGGTTAGCTGGTTTCAGTTAGCTTCTTTTGTTTTGCCAAAGTTACAGAAGAAACTGGCTTAAGCTTCACTGCTTTAGCATCCTTTTTGATTCTAAGGAGGGACATCATTTATAAAATGAACATTAGTCAATAAGACTTCAAAATAAAACAATAAACAGTGCCACTGTACACATTAGTAGATAGAGGCAAAATCACTGGGAAGTGAAGTGATGAAGCTTCAGTTCAGAAACTGTTACATTTTTTAAATATGTCACTCACTGACTTTACCTCAGTTTTGTGCATGTATATACAGTATATTCTGCTTTTATAAAGTTTATCCAAAATTTGTTGACCAAATATATAGTCAATACAGCAGAATCTAGTCGTTAATTATTTTACAGTTTTATATTTACTCAGTTTGTATTTCCTTTCTTTTCTGTGTCGCATTTGCTTAAATGGATTGTAGTGCTTACATCTTCTTATTGGCCTGCAGCTGTGAAATCGCGAGTGGGATGCACACCATAAACAGCCATAAACATAAACAGAGGTATTTACTAACATAAAATATAAAGTGGCTCTCAGTTATTCTTCTCCTTCACTGCAGACTGCAGCACAGGAAAAAGAAAAGACAGAAACTGTTAACACAGTGTGTTTGTGATGGTCTTGCTGGCAGTACCTGCGCTTTCAGAAGTTGAGCTGCTCGTCCCTGCTGCCGTCCTTGAGTCAGACTGGGACTGGGACTGTGATGAACTGCCTGCTGCCTCCTCTCTGCTGGATGCCTGCAACAAGCCATTATACATGAAAACAGCGTGCAGGACCCCGCGTTCCACCTTTATCCACTGAAGTGTGTAATTAAACTCGGGAAAACAAGCTGCTTTCGTCTTTCTCAGACACATCTCCTACATTTGAAGACTTTCTTGTCTACGTGGATGATGATACACCTTGTGAGGATGCTGCGGTGAAAATACAGCTCAGAGCTTTGCATTATGTAAAGTAATGACATACTGACAAATACTGATACTTTAGACAATTATAAAAGTATTATTGTGAATTCAATCACAATATTGGACCTCCACATGTCACCATCCAGCCATCTATTCATCCATTTTACTAACTGCTTATTGAATTTAGGCCCAAGCATGCAGGTTTATTTACTCTGAGAAAAAAGCTGAAGTTGCCAGAGGAAGCACAGCGAGGACATCCAAACTCCATACTCAAAGGCCTTAGTCAACCACGAGGTTCAAACCAGGAACCTTCCTGCTGTAAGGTGGCTGCCATTAAAATGAGATGTTTATCCACATTTCCATAAAATGATCGACCAGAATGAGAAATACCCTTTAAAAACTCCTAATGTTTTAACTGAAAATGAATCCCACCATTCCTCCAAATCCAAACAGTAAAGATTCAGTATTTCAAAAAAAGTGCCAGAAATTCAAAAAAGATAAAAACTATAAACTAAAGGATGAAATATTATGAATAAATTAACCCCCAGCAGCACACCAAGCAAACTGATTCCAGCTGGTGCTTCATGGTTACTGTTAGTAACAGTAGGACAGTGGCCTGTCCTCTGATTTAGGTCACTTACACTCCTGCTGGTTTGTGGGGACACCAGTGGACATTTCTCCTGGGCTGGGCCAAACGGACTCGAAGCTCCGCTCGATGGAGATGAGTTCACCCTGTCAAAAAAATCAAAAAACATTGGATTTATCACAAACGGGCTTCCAGGCTCATTCTGGAAGTTTTTGTACCAAATGTTCAGATTTATTGGAGCATCTATCAGAAAATATGACTCCTTTCTGTGAAGAAAAGCAACATGATTTTAAATTCATCGAGCCTTTCTTCACACACAGATTTGACAGACTGTACCTGTAGGAGTCGATGAGCTCATTTGCGATTTGGGTCCCTATGCTGCCGGCGTAGATCATTGTGCCGGTGCCACTGGAGAAGCCGGGAATTACTGGTATTTGCTTTATGTCGTCTTTTAAGGCAGGAGGACAAAAAAAAGTTCAAACAAAAAGACACATGACAGCATGATGAATACACGGCTCTGTGTGCATCTCTTACCCTGGAGTGCCTTTGAGCTGCCTGCCTCCTCCTCATCTTTTGTGTGACCGGGCCCCCTGTTGGTGCAATGGAGTATTTTAACTGCTTCATCCAGAACAGCGTTGTACTAAAAACTTTATTACGGCAGCACGGTGCATATGAAACAAAAAGCAACAATTAAGTTGAAACGACAGCAATCGGTACTTACGAAATAACCCTATTTAAAGACACGATAAACTCAACTTCTTTGGTCCATGGATTTGTGAAACTAAACCACTGACTTTGGAGGGAAACGTAGGAGCCGTATTTTGTTTTAAACTTGTAGCACTGTGTCTCAATCTTCTCTTTGCTTCGAAGCACTGCCAAAAGATTTGACACATGTCATCACAAAGCAAAGCGAAAAAGGTCACTACGAGCGCTTTCCTTTTCCATTCCTTCTGACCTGAAGACAAACTGAGCTACAGTTATTTTAGCATAGATTCAGTTTGGCACCAGTTGTGGCTTTGCTCCATTACCTTGCCTGTGCTTTCCTGCGAGGTGCTGCAGGTCATCTTGGTGAAAGTACTCATAGCAGGATGTGCCGAGAACTTCCTGCGGCAAATAACCAATGACGGTTGTGGCTCTGAGGGAAAAAAAGAGAGGGAAAAAAAGGAATTTAGTGATTCTGGTCTTGCATCTATCACAGCCTATGAGGATTGTGCCAATTAAAAACAGTAGAGGAAAATGGAACAAAAGCAAATACAGAATAGATAACACTTCACAAAAAGGGACACAAAAACTTGCTTAGTCACCTGCAAACAAACAAAGAACGAATCAGGAGCAATCTGATCACTAACAAAGTTGTTCGTTAGGACTAGAGCTAACAAATTTCTCTATTTATTATTAGCTACTGTATTTGGCAGTCTAGTGGTATCAGCAATATTTGATAAATTAACATTTTGAAAAGGAGAAATAGAAAAACACAACCTTCAGCTATTAAACAAAATTCGGCATTACACAGTTTGTCCACCAGAGGGCACTCTGCCACTTCCCTGTTGGCAATATGTGTTTCAAATACTACATCGGATCAGAGCTGGACAGAGTTTGGATGAATGTTAGGGAAACATGTTTCATATATCGTCCAATAAAATCCTTTATTGGACGGGCTGTAGTTAATACTTTCTTAATAACTCCAGATCCAAACCCTGCACAAAGCCCCTCCGCCAACTATTCATCCATTAGAGTTTACTCCAACATGCGTTACTCTTTCTGTGCTGCCAAAAGAGTCATGATTCATAGTTACTGTGGAGGATCTACTGTAATAGACACAACTTAAACATTACTCGAAAATTATCAACTATTTTTGTATTCCAGGGTTACAATGCAGTTACGCGATGACTGTGTTTACAATTATTGCCTCGTTGAGACTGTAATCATCATATTTAGATACTCATATTCAATTCACCTGTGCCTAAAATTCAGAGCAAGTAAAAGTAAATTAGAAGATAATAGAAAGAAAAAATATGGTTAGACGGAGGTCAACAAAGCATCGGGATAGAAAACTTAAGCAATGTGCCTCGAAAATGCAAAACAAAACAAATGGAAGACAGAAAAGAGAAACGGACGTCTGTGTTAGTGTCAGAACTGGAAGAAATGGGCTGAATGACATGTGATTACATCCAGAAAGGCAAAAAAAAAAAAAGTAACTGCAGAAAACGAGGTTACAGTGGGCGACAGAGATAGTGGATAAGTGGATGAAGTGGATGTTCAGCGATGAATCACAAATCCACATTAGTGAAGGAGATGATGCAGGAACCTTTGTGTGGTGCTGTTTGTTGGTGATACAGTCCATTTTATCTTACCACAGAGTAAAGACTGTTAAATCCTTTTTTCAGGAAAAACATAGGGGGTCAATGACAAGCCAACAAACAGTCCAGATCTCAATCAGGCTCAAAATTTATGACGGAAATTTAAAAAGTAAATAAATAAATGGCCAATAACCATCCTGTCACCCACTATCTGAGAAAAGACTAACTTTGATTCTATTATGATTTTTCCTCTGCTTCATGTGTAAAAAAAAAAATGCTATTAATGTCATTTAATTAACGTTTCATGAAACCAAGATATTCAGCCAAATAAACACAAATTTGTCATATTTGTGGATGGTTTATTTGCTACATAGTAAAAACTCTGACTGAAATTGATTGGAATTTTGGATAATATGTAATAAATAAGTGGTTAGATTTTGCTCAGAGTTGATCAGGAAGGCTAATGAAAAAACAGGGAGATTAGCTTCCAGACAGATATGAACAAATTCATACCTGACACGCCACTGAAATAGCATATGTTCAGTTCCGTTCATTTCATTCAAAATCAGTCGCTTCAAGCCCCTTTAAGTACGATTAAGATCCTACGATAATACAGAGAAAACCTCAATAGTCACACAACCCCATATGAGCAAGCACTTGGTGACAGTGGGAAGGAAAAACTCCCTTTTAACAGGAAGAACCCTCCAGTAGAAGCAGGCTCAGGGAGGGGCAGCCAATCGGTTGGGGGTGAGAGGAGGGGAGGAAGACAGATCAAAGACACACTGTGGAAGAGAGCCAGAGTAATTAATAATAGTAATTAGTAATAACTAATGATTAAATGGTGTATAAACATATACAGACCAGAAAGAAGAAGCAGTCAGTGCCTCACAGGCACAGCAGTATAGGCCTATTGTAACATAACTAAGGGAGGGTCAAATGATCCAGCCCGAACCATAGTTTTAAGTCTAATCTTGAAAGGAGAGACAGTGTCTGTTTTCTGAATCCAAACTAGGAGCTGGTGTCACAGAAGAGAGCCCTGACAGCTGAAAGCTAGGGTACTTTTAATTACTATAGTAAGTATTCAAGTAGATGTTGGCTTGTTTTTTAGTAAACATTCATTAAGGCATTCCTGATTCGTTCTTCAGCAACTAAGAAAGTTTTCGCCTCCCTTATCATAAAGTGTTAGCATAGTATAAATAAGCCTCTCATGTAACATTCATCAGTCACACACATGGGTAATTCATTTAATAAAGTGATTCACTATACTTGTGTTGTGAAATTACTTCCCAAAAAATGAGAAGAGATTTTCACGTGATGCCCTCAAGATGCTCAGGTCTTTCTGAGAAACAACGGCAGACACAGAAATGATTATCTCCACTGACAGTCCAACCGACAAATCTCACACTGCTGCGCTCAGAGGCCTCCCCACCACGCAACGCCTCTGCCATTCTTTTCTCAGCAGAACTGCGTGCGCACAACAAATCCATGACTCACGGCGGAAAGATACATGGTGCACGTGGACGTAGTTAGAAAGGGGAAACTCACTGTTGATCTACAAAAGTGAACTTGCCGTCAATCGCACAGCGAGTGACGAACTCGGTGGGCTTGACGTTGATGTCTTTGGAAGGCTGATGGGACGCGTGAGAGTAGAGGCGGCACATGGTCACCAGGCACGTCAGGGTCGAGCTTTCCTTGTCAGCGTCGGCCTCCAGCGAGTCCAGCTGGCTGCTCGGCCAGCTCCGCATGTACCCGGTGCAGTGCAGTGTGCAGAATCTGTAAGCGTCTGCAGGCAGAAAACAAGTCATGTGTACGATACAATATCCTTTCTAGTATTTTTCGATTGTGTTTTGGGTGAACTGTGTACATTTAGTGGCACAGAACATAAAATCAGACCCGGCGCTACTGAGGTTTCAACAATCCAGCTTATTTTTCAGGCAACATGATGACCTCATGTTGCCTGAAAAATAAGCTGGATTGTTGAAACCTCAGTAGCGCCGGGTCTGATGAAGGAAGGAGCTACTCCTTCAAATGTCACTCCATGTTAGATAAAAACAACATGCTTTAATGCATTACATTCATTCAAAGCTGCCGTTATAGCTTACCTGAAGACAAAAATCTACAGGTATTGTTTAAGTTTCAACACATGGGTTCATATTTGTTTAGGCTTTTTACAGAAAACCAAAAACTGGGTGGGCCAGTTCCTCTGGTTTCAGACAGTAAGCCTGTCAAAGAAATGTTTGACTTCTGAATTTCTGAGAATTTCTGAATGAGAACAGTGCTTAACAGTGTAACTCACAGTCATGTGAACAAGAACCACCCACCCCCCCACCCCCCCTCTTCATATCAAAGGTTTTATGTATCAGGATATGATTAAAAAAATCACCAGATCTCAACCCCACTTAAATGTTGTGGCTGTGCATAAACACATGCCTGCAAACTTCAGTAAACTAAAGTAATGTTAGAAACAAGACTGCGCCAGAATTCCTCCACAAGAATGTGAGGCGTGGATGAAGTCACACAGAAAACCATTGGTCTAAGTTATGGCTGCTACAAGTGCTTCTACAAGCTGCTGAATCACAGAGTGTGTTTCCTTTTCCACACACTGCTTCTGCAACCTATAAAGAGCAAATGGGCTTTTTTGCGTTATGTGCTGATATAAAAAAAAAAACACAAGTTAAAGACGGTGTGCTTTCCTCTTCACATGACTGCCTGTGTTTCAATAACATTGGTACATAAATCAAATCTGTCTCAGCACATCAGAGTTTGTATACACTTAAAATAAAGCAGGAGTGAAAGTGAGCCCTGTCATGAGCTGGAACACCCTGCCTCTCACCTTATGACAGCTGTGATGTGCTTCAGCATCTTCATGATAATAAATCGGATTGTCAGATAAGAAAATAGATTGATGGATAAATAATACTACTAAATAACATTAAAATATTCCTAATTATTTTAAAATGTAAGTGGGAAAATCATACCGAAGCCTACAATATACTGTAGACTCTAACGCAGCGGTTCCTAATCTTTTTTGCACCACAGACCAAAAATGGTCTGTGGTCTATGACCAAAAATATTTTCACGGACTGGCCTTTAAGGTGTCGCAGATAAATAAAAGAAAATAAAACCAGTACCAAAAAAAGAAGATTTATTCATAACACATGGGAAAAGACCCAGGGAAACCAAGTTAACTATAAAACCAATTAAAAAAATTACGAAAAAAAAATGATAAAAACCCTAAAAACCATAAATGTCACACCCGAGCCTCAACTCTTGCGGCCCGGTATGAAACGACTCCGTGGCTCAGACTGTAATGGACTGTAAGGCAGTTGCTTGGTTTTTCCACTGAGTGGCACCAAAGCTTCATTTTCTGCTGCACAGTTAGCAGAGTTTGGACCAGCTTCTTATTTTGTGGTTACACAATGGCTGACAGTGACCTACTTCCTGTGCAAAACAACATGTTTTAAATTGTGACATCTAAGACTAGAAAAAAATGTCTTCATGCAATCATGTTTGTTTCTTTATTTAAGTCACTGTTGATGTGACTTAAATAAGCTACTAATTCTACGAAATTAGTAGCTTAAGAAGCAGCTCCATAGAACTAGAGAAAAAGTGAAGAAAAAAGCCACTCTCATCCACCTCTCCACCAAATTTTAATAAGATAATTTCTTTGCTTCCCCAACATGCAAACTAGGCAAGGAAAAAACACTAAGTTCACTCCACTTGCTTGATTTCCTGCAGCTGTCTAAATTTTGGCCTTGTTGCTTACAGACATATTTAAATATGTATATATATTTATATAAATATATCGTATATTTTAATTCATTTTATTTTAATATATAATCTTTTTGGTAGGCATCTTCTAACCTCTACCTCATCTCTTTAGTTCTGCAGAACCAGGACTGAACCTGACCGTTTATACAAAGCGGAATAGTCTCAGTTTATTCAATATATAACTCACTCGGGCTGTTTCTCGCAGCTGAATCACCTTAAGAGCTCTCATCAGAGCAGCGCAAGATAAACAAAACACTCCAAAGTAGCTCTGTCTGGAGCTATGAATAGAGCCAGTGTGTGTGTGTGTGTGTGTGTGTGTGTGTGTGTGTGTATTAACTGAATCTAAATTCGATCAGCAACAATATCAGATTGCTGCGGTTGCTTGAACCTCCACGTTACACCAGCATATTCACAGCACATCGATTATTAATTGATACTTCATGTCTACATGTTGTGCCACCTCCGGAATGAACCCACCTTTCTTTTTTGAAGCTGTGGGCAGAGAGTGTTTGTCCTCATGTTTCTCTGTCAGTCGACTGTGCTTCATGCGGCAGAAGAAGGATCGCCGAGCTCCAGTGGTTAAGTGGGTCGCTCTGACAGGAGCATCCACCTGGACCTGAACCCCAGCTGCACACAGAAGGTCCACATTCGTGACTGGGACACGTAATGCTTATTCTGTTTTTCTAAATGTCACCTAATATAGATTACTATGCAAAACACTCAAGCCACCACTCATTCCTTTACATTTTCCTAAGAAAATAAATAGCAATTAACTGAAATGTGGAAACATGCATGAAAATGAAGCATATAAAGCAAAAGCAAAGGTTGTTTAATTCCAACAAGCCTGAAAGTCAATATTTGGCATGGCCACCTATAGTCTTCAACACAGCTTGAACTCTCTTTTTAAGTCAACCTTCTTTAGTCTTCATGAGCACTTCTCCAGGCTTCTTGATGTTCAAAGTTCTTCTTTAGATGTTGGCTTCCTTTTGTTCCTTTCTCTCTTAGGTTGATCCCATATTGCTTCCATAAAGCTGAAGTCCAGGTTCAGGGGAGGCCAATCCATGACTGATAGTGTTTTTGTCAGGGCTGTGACCCGGGGTTTTGAGTTTATTTTGTGTATTTTAGTTTTTCTTATGTTAGATTGCATTACTGTTAAGTTCTTGTGTTGTTATTATTAGTCAGGATTTAGTTGAGTTTCAGTCTAGTTTATGTTATCGTCCATGTCTCCTTGTTTATGAGTCTTTTTCTGTTTGTCATATGTTATCGTCTCGTCTATCGTCACAAGGTTCCCCTTGTGTGTCTCTCTCTCGCTCCCTCTCTCTGTCTTTTGAGTCAAGCTTGCGTGTCCCAGTTCATGTCTCTCCATGTTTCCTGTTTTATTTTGAAAGTCTTGTTTCCATGTTCAGTGTGTTTAGTTTTGCTTCCCCTGTGGCGTCATGATTATTTGTGTCAGCTGTGTTTCCTCAGGTGTTTCCACTTCCCTCATTGCCCTCCTGTGAATTTAAGTCTACTGGCATCAGCGTGCTAGTAACAAAGTGGCTAAAGATACAATTTAGAACTGGTTAAGTTGTCTGTATACACACTGTCACACTGTATACACCTCACCTAAGCACACTGAGTTAGGTTCCTTTTTTTTTCTTCAACTCAATTTTATTTATATCGTGCCGAATCAAAAGTCACCTCACTGTGCTTTATTATTGTAAAATTAAGACCCTACAATACTCCAGGTGAGACCCAAACAATAAAGTAACCCCCATGAACCAGTACTTGGTGACAGTGGGAAGGAAAAACTCCTTTTTAACTGGAAAAAACCTCAGCAGAAGCAGGTTTAGGCAACAACAGCCATGTGCTGCAATCAGTTATAATTGAAGGGAAAACAAAAAAAAGAAAGAAGAAAAGAGAAGCAGTGCAAAGGGAGAAAGAAGACAAAAATATACTAACATGCTGCAGCATTGTATAAACAGTGGACACTGAAAAAAGGCGAGTGGTGAAGAAGTGCCTATGGGGGCATTTCTAAGGGATGGTTCAGGGTCACCTGACCCAGCTCAAAGTATCAGCTTTAACAAAAAAGAGAGGAACTGTTCCTCAGGATCATGTTGAAAAAAATTCACAAGAAAGGCAGTCTCCTTGGAAGACCTTTCCACAATACTGGAGCTCCAGTGGACTTACTTGCTGCATCAAGAAGACGCTGACGCGGGTACATCTCTGACGAAGACAGCTGTTCCTTCACTTTGTTGATGTCTTTGGGGTGGATGAAATCAAACAAGCTCTGCCCAGTCAGTTCCAACTGTGAATACAAATGTTGTACATCTATTTACTCAGCTTTTTAATGTTTAGTAAATTCAATTTCATTTAATTTTTTACGTAGCACTAAGTCACAACTACAGTGCCTCAAGGCACTTTATATTGTAAGGCAAAGACCGTACGATAATACAGAGAAAACCCCAAAAATCAGACACGCCCCTTTGAGCAAGCACTTGGCGACATTGAGAAAGAACAACTCCCTTTTAACAGGAAGAAACCTCCAGTTGAACCAGGACCATACAGGGGCAGCCATCTGCTGTGACCACTTGGAGGTGATTGGAAAAGAAGAGCGAAATATAAAGTTTTAGTCTTAAATGCAGGTTTTTCCACTGCTCTGTATGGCCTAAGTAAGGGCTGATATCATAGGTACACAGCCTTGGCTGTGAGCACAGAATCCCCACCCAACTGCTATTCAAACGTTTTTGTTTGCAAGTGGCAGCCAACCATTATACACTATACATTAGCAGCTAAATCACGACAGATTTCTTCCATGCTGTGTCTTTTTTTAACTTTCAGTGATGTGATCTCCCTGTACAAAACCCACTGCCATGCAGACATGGAGACAGGTTTCTTTAGAAGCTTTTCTTTGCTATCCCTCCTAATCACCATTCCTCTCTACTTGCACACAGTGAGTCTTAAAGTTGAGTCTGTAGAGCAGGTGTGACTTCATCCTGCAAAGCATGCACTACAGAGATACTTTCAAAAATGTATCAAAGCTTAGAGATTACTAGCTGTGCAGAAAACATAAGGGCATTGCCTTGATTATTAACTTTTACTTGCAGTCCTGAGTCTTCATCAGAGCATCAATAAAATGCTTCATACTGAACAACAATTTATGTGAACACTGAGTTGTAAAGATTTAGTTCAGCCACAAAGGATTGTGGATAGTGTGCAACATTTACAAATGAATTTATTCTAAAAAAAAATAATAATAAAAATATAAAACTTTAAACTTCTACTCTGAGCGTCCAAAAGGCTTAAAAAAAAGATTTCATATTTTTTCCTTGATTTAACAAAAGCCAAGAGGTTGGTTACTTACACTTACTGCAAACAGGAAGCAACATTAGCCTTTATCTGGTGATGAATGCAGATCCACTTCAATCCACTTTTGTTCTGTTTTTGGGCTCCACCATCCCCTGAGGGAAATGTCTGGCTCTTCATCTTCTAAATGTTACCTGTCATTTGATGCTGGGCAAGTGCGCAACTAGCCTAACTGAAAGAACCCAGACAGACTGAGACCCATGCTTTCCACGTTTCAGTGCTGCCTTTCTTTAACAAACTAAACCAGCAGGTGCAGACAGCTTAAAGAGTTTTACATTTTTATTTTTTTTAAAAGAGATTTTGATCCTGAGATTTCATGTGAATATAAATGGTCACCATGAAGGTGCTGTCATATACAACTAACTGCATTGCTAACAGCCAACACTAATATTAATATTCTATCATAACGCATTTCTGATATTAGTGTAAAATTGTTACGGCTATAGACTCTCTTCACTTGCCTCATATATTCAGTGTAGATTATATACCAGAGGCCGTTCCTGATTCAAGGAATTTATGTTTCCAAATCAGGGATCTTTAATGTTAGGCAAATGCATTAACTACTGTGGAGCCACAACGATCATGTAGTGAAAATCTAATATCATAACAGCCTTGGTTATAACGCAGGTCACTTTGGAGATAATGTCACTGCATGAAAACAATGAAGCACTGCATATTATAGAAACCTTTTGCCAGCCACTTTTTCCACTGATTGGCAGCAGCACCTCATTTCATTTAATGCTATAGGCACTAAATAAGCTGGAGGCAGCTAAAATCAACAGCATACAGACTACAAGTTGAAATGTGGAAGACTCTTTAGGAGACGTGAGACCTTCTCAGGTCATGTTGAACTTAAATGAATAAATTATGGCTGCCATACTTTTATTAAATTAACTTGTTAAAAAAGAGGTATATAATATAGGACCTAATTATTTTACAAATTGTATGATGTACTTTGTACAGTTTTACAGATCTGTACTTTACACCTTCATTTTGCTAACATTCAGAAAAAGAGAAAGCTGCAACCAGTAACTGAATGTTGCAAGTTGTGTGGTGGGAAGGTAACACACCCGGCTAAAGTTGAGGATCTTGGAGACGGATTCGGAGATGAACAGGATTTTCGCCCGGTCACAACTTACGACTAAAAGGAAACCATCGGCAGCCTGGTAGATACACAGACAGATGTGTTAATAAAAGCATAAAAGCATGAATGAAACAGACGTACGAGGACCTACCCTCAGCAGAAGGTGTCTGAGGTCATCGTGAGGCAGGATGGAAGGCTTGCAGGTGGTTTCTGAAAAGGCGCTGCCCATCCCAGCTGAAAGCACGGGAGCTTTTAGAGTGAACAAAAATCAACATCACTGACCACTTAAATCACCACGTGGGTTAAGAAGTACCTTTGAGGGCTTTCAAGTGCTGCACAGCCTTCCGCAGCACAGTGAGTTTGTCGAGCTTTCGAGCCATGGGCTGACAGGCAGGGATCATGGCAGCCAGCTCATCAATCAGATTGTTCATTTTGTCTCTCCGCCGCTTCTCAATTTGACGGTGAGGCTCCCTGTAGGCACATTCAGCCGTCAGACAGTCTGTATCTTAGAACTTGAAAGGGGAATGCATAGCTACATTACTACCTGCTGTGTCTTTTCTGGGGGCAAAAATAATTACCTGGAAATTGTAATGGAGCTATTTTAAGACTGTCTAAGTCATTAGGGTTTTAAATAGCTGACATCTTAAACTAAATGAGACCAAGGAAAGCTACAGGAGGCTTTTTTTAAAGTCACAGACGGCGCAGTCGTTTAAAATAAAAATAGAATCACCTGAAGCATTTCATTTTGACTTGCTGATCCTCCCCTTCAGATCTGCAAATGAAAGCATCAAAAATCAAATTCTTTGCCAGCACGGTGTAACACGATGGTATGCAGATACAGCCGACGACTCGATGTACCTGCTGAGGTCATCGTCCATTTGGATGTCGAGGCTTTGCCTGTGAGATCGGTGGGACAGACGGTGTGTCATTTAGTTTGTGTACATTGTACCATATCATTTTAACTTCAGGCATAAACAAGAGTGAAATGTCTCAGAGTTTGTTTTTTCTTCTTAGACAACATAACACTGCTCTTACTGTACATGCGCGTCTGACCTCTCCTCCACATCTCCCTTTCGTTTCCTTGGCAGCTCGACAGCTGGCAGCGAGGAGCCTGCTTGGCTTGGCCCTTCATCCTCTGCAGCGGGATCTGATACATGAAAACAAGCACCACAGTGATGTGAGAAGCTACAAATGAACCTTGATCTTTCTAATAACGCTTGCTCTGTTTACACTATGAATGAATAAATGAATGGAGGCTAGGGTTTCTGATTTTAATGAGTTGGCCTTATATCAAATGAAAATACCATTAAAGATCTTAAAAAACATGTTGAGATTATTCTGACAGTCAAAAGTCATCACCCTGGTATCTGGTATATCAGTGGTATGTGACTAAAAGGAGGAGACTTTACTTAATTTACTGCAAAGTTTGTTACTTATTTGAGACTAAAGACTTGCCCAATTTTTCATCTACATGTATGAGCGAATAAATAATGCTTAATTTGAGTTTTGAAAGTTAACAAACTGAACATTTTTACTGTGTTTTACTGTTTACAAATCATAAATCACACTTTCTGTGAGTGCATTTTTTAACATACACAAATTGTTTGTCTTTTTGAAAATGAGCACCATCAGAATGACTCATATAGTTTTTTCTGCATTAATAGGCAGAAACTATTTTTAAAGGCTGAAATCTCAGCCAAGAATGCTCACTTTAAAGGCTGACCCAAAAACAATTTTATAGCTGGACGGCTCATTTATTTTTCCCATTTTGCCTTGCTTTCTTGCCAAATTTCATACACACGCTCTCACACACACACATTTTGTTTCTAGGCAAACTTTGATGCACTGGCTAAAAGTTGCCATTACACGGCGCCAAACCCCCATGCTATGCACTCCTGCAGTTTGTGAGTTTCACAGGCACGTGAGAGTAAATAGGGTTTGGCCCATTGTCTTCACTAATGCTTATATAATACTGTAACACTGACCTACTTCTTACTCGGGGATCCCATTCTACAAAGTATGACATCTATTTGTGAGGAAAAAAGTTTTGATAAAGTGACAGACCTGTATCTAGGTGAAGAAAACCAAGTAGCACAATACTCAAACTGAACAAAAAAAACATTTTATGTTTGAATCTTTAAAGTACAATGATACATATTGTAAATAAAAGTTTCTTTTTAACAGAAAACCTAGACGTGGTCACAGTGACCCTTTTCTCACGTACACATGTCCCACTAACAAACACAGCAAGCTTTTACTATCAACAAAAACTCTTACTATGAGATCAGGGCCGGACTGAACTTTAATGATATTGACATCATTTTCTTTAATCCCTCCAGAGGAGTTTAGTGGGTCATCACTGACGCAAAAGTGGAATGTGGGAGTGACACTTGCCGGCTCTCACTTTCACCCATTGTGGCTTTTCACTGCTACTTGCTGCACCACACACTTTTTTTCCCCGTTTCTTTGTTAGTCAGGAAATGTGTTCTCCTGCCACCTGCACCGGCACTATCAAGTCATAGTTAAAGCAATGCCCCTTGCTTTTATCGGTGCAAAGTGCATGTCTAGACGGTCAACACTGAGTCACGCCCAAGCCGAGAGCACCAGTCGTGACTAGAGTACTGACGAGAGGCCAAGCCTGCAGGGTAGCAGATGACATACCATATTACTGAAACGCAGGAACACAGGCCACCACCTGTGGTGGAAATGCACAGGAGTGTAACTCAGTATGAAACAGAGTCAGCATGATATGACCTACATGCACTTCTCTACCTTTAAGTGTACCACTTGAATCACTTCAAGGTATTTGGAGGTGGGGATGTTTTGGGGTCTTTTGTGAGTTCACGGTTTCTTTTTGTGGGTGTGATTTATGTTTGAGTTCTTTGTTATTATTTTTGTATGTTCTGGCTCTACACCAACCACACCAAAGGATCACTTTTTCTCTAAGTCTTCATTTGGGTCCTACCTGCGGTTGAGGGAAAAAAGTTTGTATATGGCCTGATTTAATTTGTTGATACCCTAAAAAAAACTGTAATACACCACTTACAATAGCACAGTAACTCTAATTTAATACGCTATAAACCAACACCTAGCCATTTTCTTGATGAGCCAAAAACGATGACTCTACCACATAAGACAAATAAACAAAAGATAAATGTAGCCCTAATTGTGTGGACAGCAGGGGCTTGCAGATAACTAGCTACTGGAAGGCTTTTAAGTTGTGATGACACCATTACCTAAACATATTGACACCAAACACTAACTGGGATTTTGGACTTAAGCTCAGAATATGTGGCTTTAAACAACACAATTATGGATATGATGCAAATGTATCTTACCAACTAGTAATGACAGGTTTTCCATACCATGCTGGCACAAAAACATAAAGGTGCTTTCAGAAAATGTCCATAAGTGTGACGCACAGGGGCTGTCACACCAGAGGTCAAAAACACCACACAAGAGGACAGGATATCTTTAAAACAAATAAATCAAACACATTCGAATACTTTTTATTCATTTTTGGCCACTTTCAAGACTTATAAATTCAGCAGTTACTTAAATGAAAATATTTGCTGCTATTTGGGGGGGGGGGTAAATTGCTAATGTTAAGTCATTAGAGTAAGGATATAAGCGTGACGAGTGTGGAACTTTAATCTTTTTAGAGTGTAGAAAAGATGAATGGGAGAGGCAGGACAAAACGGTACACGCAGAAAATGAACAGAGATCCACACAGAAGGGAGGCAATCCTAACAGGACAGCCAAAGGAAACCAAAATGTACCTAAAAATATCACTTATTGCATATCTTGATCAATTTAGTTTCATACCAAGTGACTGATTGACTGCCTGTTATTAAGAACAAAGAAAGGAACTATTGTTGCTTTGGTTACCTTGAAATGTTTTACACTGTTTGAACTTGTAAATAGTTGATGACATTTCATTCACAATAGACTGATTCCATTCAAATTTGAACTTGACATTTCACAAATTTAATGAGAATTACTACAAAGACACAGCTACTAAAAGGGAAACAAAATAACTACAAAGAGATGTAAAATAAGTAGAAAGAAACACAAGGTAAGTAGAAATAGACACTAAACAACTACACAATGACACAGGACTTCAAAATGATACTAAATAATTACAAAGATACATAATAACAACAAAGAGACAAAATAACCACAAAAGACAAGTTAATTACAAAGAGATATACAATGAGAAGAAACAAGCAGAAATAACTATAAAGAGTAACCAAATGACTGCGAAGAGACACAACACTATGGCAAGAAACAAAATAACTACCAAGACACAGAATAACTCCAGTTAAACATTAACTACAAAGGAGTACTAAAATACACAAAACTAATACAAGGAGGTAGCAAAACACAACAAAAACACATGCAGTGAGACTTAAAATGAACAGAAAGACACAGAAAACATGGAAAATGATGACAAGGGGAAAAAAAGCACCACCTTCTATCTCAGCTGAATACTGAAGTTTAACTTCAGTATTTTCAACCAGCAGCAGGACATGAATGTATCAGTCGTAGTCTTTTGAACCTGTAAAGAAGGGTGTGTTCTGTGGCTCAATGCCTGGTAATTTTTCCATTGCTATAAACTATCTGGTTTACACAACAAAGAGCAAGGTGATTGGTTTAAATTGGTTATTAGGCACTCATTTATTATACTGCACAGATAAATATGACCTTTTGTGTATCTTTACACAATTTTACTCATTTCAGAAATTAAACCCATTTGATTTAATACTGTGCCCCAGTTTTTTTGAGTTAACACGTTAAGACCATGTTTAGATGTTATACAGTTCGGTACACAATAACCACCCATTACATTCATTTAGATGACAAAAGCTGAAAAATGTAGAAGCTTTATTGAATCAGAATTGATAGCAGAGGTGTTTTACTGGACTGCATTTCTTTTCGTAATGTGCATAAAAAAAATAAATGTCACATTATTCCAAGGCTCAGTGTCTCTGCGTACTTCTGGTAACATAACATAATACCAGGGTTGTAGTTTTGGATGGATGCAGAGAAGTCAAGCCCTAAATCCTACAGTTACAGTGCAATATGTTCTGGGTTATTTCTGGTCGACTGACCTACAATTTCCTACAACCGCTAAAACCAGTACATGCTATTGCTGTTTTGCAATAAGAGAATATTCTTTTACAAGTGGCACAAGGGCTATTCTGTTACAAAGCATATGTGTTTTTTAACCTATACTGAGGTCAATGTACAGTTTACCAAAAAATAGGTTTATGTTCACAACAAAATAATATCTGAGTCTATGATTCTTTAATTGAGGTATTTATAGAGCAAATCACACAGTATTACTTTGATCATGTGTTTTAAGAACAGCATCTACACTATTTAAACGTACTTAGTTAATTAACTGCCTAACAGTAACTATCAGTTTGAAGATGAAATGTTGTATTTAAAAGTTTGTTAAAAGTTGCGTGTAGATAAACATTTTAGGGGCTAGATTGTGTGGGATTAGGGTAGAGAGTCAATGTGACGGCTTCAACATTTACAGTAAACGATTACAGTGCTAACAGCTGTACTTTAAAATACTGACAGGCCCATTTGAAATATATGGATTTACAGAGGAAAACTGGGTTATGTATGGCTTGAGAGGGCTTTATATTTTCATGCATGTTGTCATTGTGATAGCCTGTTAGCACAGAGCTAATAGCTTTACTACCATGAAATAAGTTAATCCACACTATTTACATGGTGATGTTACATTTGCATCCCGAATGGCTGTACTTAAGCTTAGCTTTTGTAAAACAACAAAGGGCCAAATGCATATGTGCGAGCACGAAAGACAAAAGGAGGGCGAGGAAAAGCGTTACAAAGATTTAGAAAGAAAATGCTTTGGAAAATACCCAACTGGAAATTCTGGGTACTAGAATTTTTCAGCTTAATTGTTGAAAATTGAAAATTTGAGTTGTCAGATATACATAATGCACCTTACTTACAGTGGCTATTTTGAGAGAAAATAACAAGTAAACACAGGTGTTACTAATCCATTTAGCCAGGGCTTTGACCCAAACAGAATATCACTAATGTCATTAGTAACACCTGTGTTACCTACTGTTCGTGTCAAAATAGCATACTGGGGAAAAGCGCGATACATTCACAGACCTGTCATTTAATCTGAACAAGAGGCTAATTTTTGTTCATTTTCAGTTGTACTTTTGACAATAGCTCTTTCATATTCTCGTCATAATTTTAGATTGTATATTGAATTAAATAACGTAAGGGTTTTACATCAAGTGTCTTTGCACATTTTATATAAGCTGTATGATTTCTTTTCAGTACCTAGAATTGACCTAATCTTCCATGAATGTAGCTAGCACTGAAACATATTTTTGAGACGTATTTACGTCCCGTAATCATTTATTCCTGTGCATTGTAGTGTGTTTACCAGAATGTTAGCACTTAGACCACCGTGGTTCAAGTTTTTTTTTTTTTTTTTAAAGTTCCGGTGATGGTTTAACCTCTTTGTGTTGTAATATCCCGCCGTTAGTCTGCATTATTTGAACTGAAGGGTTTGGTAGCTGACATTCCTCTGTGCTTCTCGGTACGGCTCGGAAACGGCAGGGAGCGACTGCTTCCCTCTGCTGCACACCGAAGGCAGCGCTGCTCTACTGATCTACTGACCCAGTTTCTGAAAGAAGCTGAACGAGAAAGAATGTTGGGGGGGGGCAAATCTCGAGGAACCACGTGACAATATAAGCTCCTCGAGGCCAGTTTGGTGAAGGTTAGGCAAATATTAATATTAGCACCAGGCTTAGAGAAGACGACGGCTTTTCACAAAGGAACCGCTGGCTAGCAAAGTGTAAAAGTATTTCTGGGCTTTTGGGATGAAGTCGTCGTCATGGTTACAGTGACGTGTTTTTATCGTGAGTGTGAAGTTTGCCGACAAAGCTCCCCCCTCCGCTCGCGTCCCCCTCCCCGGAAACGAGCACCACATAGTACGGGAATGAATGGACAGGTTGTCACGCGCGTTGCCAACCGACGCGTTCGGTTTTAGGAGGCAGGTGCCAGCTGCTCGAGACACCGGTGCGACGCACTATAGCGGCTGGTCCAGCAAGGCTGCTGTGACTGCTGCCACTCGGTTAAGTGTTATCGTTACTGCCGCTGTGAGGTCGTCTGCTCTCAATGTCCCTGTAAAGTTCCTTTTTTTAAGTAACCTTCACTCAATATAACCTAACTTGCCGTTAAAGAAAAAACACGTCAAAGGACGAAAGAAGTTCAGAACTAATTCGTGGAAGAAGGCATCCCACTAGTGATTAATTTATTTTTTCAGCTAATTGAAGGGGAAAAGTAGTTGCCCCAAAGAATATATTAAAAAGAAGCAAAGCTAAGCTACCCACAATAACCTCAACGTCGTCAAACCGGAGCCCCTACCTGCTGGCCTCTCCGCCGTCCCGTCACAGCCCCCAGCCGACATGCCTTCGGACTGCAGCCGGTGTGCCCGGTGAAGGCTTCGCAGCGCCGCGGCGCATGAGGAGCCACCAGCTGTAGTAGTAGCAGAAGGGAGAGGAGGGAGGTTCGGAGAGCCGGGGTGTCGTATAATTGACTTCATTTTTTCCCTCTCACCCGACTCCTCCTCCCCCCGTATCTGTTTTTTTTTTTTTTTTTTTTTTTTTTTACAAGGGGGGGGGGGGGGTAGAAACGTGAGGGATGGGTGAGAGTGGAACACCCAGGTCCTTTAGGAAACAAGGGAAGAGTTCACACTTGTCTCCTTAATCGCCTGCTCGCTTCATTCACAGCCGTGGTCACTCGACGGTGTTATAAGCTGCTCAGTCCATTCATATCAGCGCGGCTAAAAGTCATGAATCAGCGTCACGTTAGTTGGAATGGAGAAAAAAATCTGTCAAAAATAACCTTTTCGCTGTGTGACGATAACATTTGTAGGATATCGGTTATTTTAATGTACTGCTGTTTTGATAACGCAAAAAAACATTTAAAAAAATGTCAGCTTTTACTGGAAGGGGTTTTATCTTCATTTTAAACCGATGAAGCGGCTGTTTTGGCATTTGGATGCTGGGAATAATAGTGGCACAGATTTGAATTTCCCGTCGCACACCTTGGATATGTTAAAAGTCTGTCAGGAAGTGGATGGTCTGCCAGGAAACGTGGGATGACGCTGCTAATAAACGAGCTCTCATTCATACAGCCGGCCTTGGCTTGACAGGACCGGTGAGGGATTGGTTTCCCCGGTGCAGCGCACGTTTTGGTGACCTGAAAAAGTACCGAGTGCGCGTCACCGATCTGACTTTGCTACTCTCTCGCTTTCCTCCAAACAGAGCTGCCACGCGACAGATGTCTCACTCTGTACTTATTTCCTGGAACCAGCACGATCACGTTCATGGGCTAACATGAAAGAGTATATGGGATTAAACCAAGGTGGTACACTGAGATTTTGGAAACTACAAAGTCGTTTCCTCTTTCATCAGAAGAAACTGAAAACAGTGATGTCAAAGCATGAACGTGTATACACAATAAGCACAACACATTATTTATACTCTTATATGTACATACATCAGCAACAATTTTAACAACCACGGATGTTAAAATCATGGCCCCTGGGCCTTATGTCTGACACCCATGTAATATGTGATTCCCTTGTGCCCTGCTGCTGGACACGGGGTTGGGGTCTCTGTGGATCAGGCTTATCCCAGCACATGTTATGGATGCTGGATGGGATGATGGGATTGTTTGGGGAGATGTTTTTGGGTGATGTGGAAGCAAACGTTATTATTACCCACCGCTGTCGGGTAGTGCCCTTTCCATGGAATAGGGGTCCCTATTGTTCACGTCACCCATCTGTGATCTTATTGCTAGAATATGTACATACATTAAGCTAAGGTAGAAGGTGGGCTAAGACTGGGGGAAAATGTGTGTAATTTGGGGGTTTCCTCATATCACTGTTTCATAAGAATACTTTAAATAAATCTGTTTTTGTTTATTTAAACAAAGGCAGAGGCAAAGGTGTTAAATATAAACGTCGAATTATTCTAACACCAAAATTCCCCACAATTTAAGATAAAAAAAGATTTCAGTAATTCGTTATCGCCGATATCGACGATCTTCGGCTCTCACCTACATAGTGCAATTCGAGACTTTTGCACGAGACTTTACGTAAGGGGGGAAGGCTGCACGTGCGAGCGAGAAACGTGTTGACCTATATATTATATAACTGGACAGTCACGTGGCGCTTGGCTCGTTAACCCATTTAAAGCCCGTCGGCAGGGAAAGTAGTGTCCCCGTGCACTTTAGACACCCGGAAACATCGCAAGTGGACAGGAAACACCTCAAGACGCCAAAAACACACGACATTATACACGTTTAAGCAGAGATAGTGGCGGTTATATGACGTTAAAGTGGAACGCTATCACAAATGCACAGCTTCGAAAATGACTTTTTATAGCCCAATTTGTAACGAGAGGTTCTGTTGGATGTCGCTGCAAGCAGGCAGGTGTGCTTTTCAGTTGTTTATTTGTATCGTATTCACTCCTGTCACACATGGAAACCTATATGAATCCTGGCGGTTTGTTTTCGGCCCTGGACGTGTATATTTTCGGGGCGCAGTGACTTGTACTCCAGGTTTAACGTGGGCTATTTGTGCCTGTTGGCTCTTGGCTTGCTATCCTGCTTGTGACCCCCTCTGTGTCAGGACACGCTGCTCCCAGCTCTTCAGAAGGGAGCATTGTTTTAATCATAAAGACAAAAAAACATCTTTCTCACCATGGTGCCATGTTCCACCAGTAATGTGGTGTGAGTTTAACCCTCAGGTAGCAGTAAAACAACCTTATCAGGCCTCATACAAATGCAGAAACACTGCTTCGGTAAGGGCTCTTTAATCTCTAATTCAGGATGTGATTTCCAAGGTTTTGCCATCCTACTTGGTTAAATAATTAGCATAAATAATTTAAAATACAAATGTCTTAAACTTTAAACTAAAAATTCTATTTATTTAAAAAAGAAAAAAATATAAAGCAGCTACTTAACGGGTAGACAACTATGGATGCACGATAATAACTGGGTTGTGACATGTGATATCATCCCTGCATCAGGTGCACTTATGAGAACTTACATAACCTAGTTGTTGTGAGCTCTCTGCAGTAACCTGATTTCTTCATGGACACCAGGAACCCGGTTTCTTAATCGGGGTAAGGGATTATAGAAAAACCCGGTTAACACGACTGTGTTTTTGCAGGGAGGGGGGAAAAAAGGTGAATTCTTGGCTTATCTTATTCTAGGCCTGGCTCGTGTTCAGGAGTCAATAGGGAAAGGACTGTGGTGGGATGGCAGGAGAGATCTGCATCACTGGTTGTAAAACATAAAATGTACAATGAAGCAAATACAAATGTTATTTTTCGTCCCCATACAGTTAAGTAAGCAATAATCATTATGTTTTAAGCTGTTCGTGAATAATATACCTGCAAAATAATCTAAATAGACTAGATTTAGAAAGACTGCTTTTAAATGTGCAATCAAAAAGCTGTTCAATACATCCCTAAAGTTAACTTTAAGGTGGCAAATATCTAAATATCCAAACACATGGCAGCAACTCTGTGCATTTAGGCATGTAGACACGGTCAACGATCAACGACCTGCTGAAGTTTAAAGCAAGTGTCAGAACGAAGAAAAAGGGGATTATGAACGTGGCATGGTTGTTGGTGCCAGACGTCTGAGCATTTCAGAAACTGCTGATCTGCTGGGATTTTTCCCACATAGCCATCTCTAAGGTTTACAGAGAATGGGCTGAAAGAGAGAAAATATCTAGTAAGCAGCATTTCTCATGGTGAACGTGTCTTCTTGATATCAGAGGTCAGATGAGAATGGCTAGACTGCTTCAAGCTCATAGGAAGGCAACAATAACTCAACCACTCACTACAACCGAGGTGTGTAGGCGAGCATATTTGAATCTATTGTACATCAAACCGTAAAACAGATGGGCTTCAGCAGAAGACCACACTGGGTGTCACTCCTCCAGCGAGATTAGACAATATTAGATTGCCTTGTCTGATGCGTCTCATTTTTTGTTGCCAGATTCAGAGTGGGTTGTGGGGGATGTTTTTCTTGGCAAATTTTGGGTACCTCAGAACCAACTGAGCATAATGCAACACATCAGCAGCTCAGAACATCTCAAAGTGGTTTCTTGAAGATAACAGTGAGCTTACTATACCCTGAGGGCCTCCAGAGTCACCACTAAATCCAATAGAGCACCTTTTGAATATGGTGGAACAGAGTGCCCAGTGAGTGTAAACAGCTATGTATATAGTGTATACAACATATTGCTTCAGTAGCTAGCTAGCTAAACCAAAACATCCATTCATAAGATTTTGATCAGCAGTAAAGCCGCAACAAGAGCTCCCTCTAGTGGCGGCAATAATCATAGCAGGAAGTCAATGGATTGACACTGCTTGTGCCTCTATATCAGGGGTAGGCAACTCCAGGCCTCAAGGGCTGGTGTTCTGCAGATTTTAGATGCATCCTGGATCGAACACAACTGATTTAAATGGTTAAATGACCTCCTCAACATGTCTTGAAGTTCTCCAGAGGCCTGGTAATGAACTAATCATTTGATTCAGGTGTGTTGATATCTAAATCCTGCAGGACACCAGCACTTGAGGCCTGGAGTTGCCTACCCCTGCTCTATATATTATAAGAGTTTGACAGAAATGTCTTTTTGAAGTTCAAGTTTTGAAAGTTCTGATTATCCATTGTGCAGTGACCCGCTCAGTGCTGTAACTTAGAACGATGACCCAGGTCAGCACTGCAAAAGTTATAGTCCTCGCAGTCACGGACAGAAGCACACTTCTTATGTTCTTCAAGAGTCATTTTGCAGCCTTCTCCACACGCGGCACACTGGAACCCCTGCTGTTTTAGCCTTAGGTGTTTAAATAAACACTAACAATCCATTTTTGTCAATGTGTGAGCACACTTTAGTCTGATTAGAGCGCAAGCATTCATTTATCATCCAGTATGACCCCCCCCCAAACACTGAAGAAATCTTAAGACATGAAGTGTTTAATTTTATTATTTTAAGCATTTTATCAACATAAAAACTCAATGATGTGAATGAATATATTAATGAGCATTTCCTCTTCAACTCCACACAGTTGCCTTCAAGTGTCTACAACAATATGTACACATCATTACACAAAATATCGCACGACATAGTATCGGCCTGTGGAGAGTGGTTTGAGAACCTTAATTTGCCTCATCAAAGGGAAAATTTCAAATTATTTGCCAAATCACTCGGAAGCTTTCTTAGTCAATGTTTAATATATTTCTTGAAACATTAGGCAACAACGACGTGCCTGACACCAAGGCTGAGTCGTCTAGGCTGGTTTGGTCCATCAGAAGTAAATTGTCTGGCTTAATGAACGATAAAAGTGAAACATTTCCTGAACTCAACCTCGTGAAAAAGTCACAATAATTCTATTCCCTTTAGATAAAGTGACACAGTAATGGATTTCAAGTCATTATGTATATATAAGAATTGTATGGATACCAATAGAAGATTTACCCTCAGTTTTCATCCACTTCTCATGAAGAAGAAAAAAAAAATTCTATCACAAAACAGAGTTAAGACACTGAACACCGAACACCAGAAAGTATCTTCTTAACAAAAACGGCATTTTTAATCACTCGTGCAGTTGCACACACGCTCACAGACTAGCTTACCATGAACAACCTCTACTGTTTGGCTGTGAAACGGGAAGCTCTGAATACAGCACTCTGGCGCTGATACCCAGGTTGTGTCAGAGCATTCCAGTGATTAGACATAACCTTGAATGTGCAGCGGTAGCCATCAGCAAACACAACCCGCCTCTAATGTATGGGTCCTGCTCCTGACCTGTTGTAGCCAGGTCTTAGCCCCATACGTGTCAATTAAAAACAGTCCATAGGGTTGTCTGTGTGATATGATGCAGATTGTTTTGGCTTGTGTTTCAAGCGCCTCACCAATTTTCATAGGGAGTATTAGCCTCCCTTTACGGACAGGAGTATAGTATAGTCTGGTGTTTTTCTAGAGGGAGAAGTCTGAAAACTTTACTCTGATGATGTCACAGTGATGTCACCAGACTATGAACTTTAAAAACAGGCGGTACAGAGTTTGGAAGACACAAGCTTTGGGAGATAGAAAAACGCCACATCATATGTTGCATTATAGAATATGTCAGGTTTACAGTATATCCTGGCATCAAGTTTAATACCCCTTTACATTTGAGGTCAAACAACATTAAAAACAAACAAACAAAAAATCCTTTTTTTCAGTATACTGAATATTCTCAATGAATCCAATTCATCAGCATTTTAATGAAAAACAAGAAAATAATAAATAACAAAAATATACATGCATCTGCTCTCAAAATCCTTCATTAGTCATCATATGTGTCATCACATTTTCAGCAGGACTAGCTTGAAGGGGAAGGGGAAAAAATATAAATGAAATCAGTTGTAGACGTACTGTCTCCGTCATCCCTCAGAAATAAGGAACACTTTCAGTTTCGTAAAGGATTCATTCCTGTGATGGCTACGGCTGAACTGCGGTAAAGTCCTCAGTAGATTTCCCTTCCCTGCGGGTGAACCTATAGACATCCCAATTGAAAAACAATCTCCCGCACACTCATTTTCTCACATGTGTACAAATAGAAATGGCAATTTATTCCATAACCAAGTTTGGCTCTCCTGGAACCCTTTTTTCCCCCTTCTTTGCAGGTAGTTTTATGTTAAGTGCAGCAAGCGACAGCTACATGTGAATTTGTGACGTTCAGAGTTCTTTGGTAAGCATTTTTTAGCACTGTGCCTTGTCCCAACTCTGAGCACACATGAAGCTTAAATGTATTTGTTGAGAAAGTGAGAAAAACAGCCTCAGATCTGCTGTTCATGGTAAAAGGTTTCCTTTTCTAGACATTAAAAAATAAAATAAAAAAAAATGCATGAACTTGAATACACAATGATCCACTGTGTTAATCTACAACTTTCATCTTTACTTGTCAAACAAAGACAAACTGTTCATTGTGTTTTCCTTGACACATATTTTACGACTCCCCCTTTTTATTATCTAACCTAAAAGACACCTGCTTTTCTATAGTCCTGTTGTTTCTTACTGCTTTATCACCACAGATATGCCTTATCACTCTGCAGACACATCAAACCGAAACATCAGTGCTTTCACTTACTCCTTTCCACTTTGAGTCAAAACAGTTGGTTATAATGAATGCCTTCTTATTGGTCTCACCTATATATCTGGTTAAATATTTATCAGCTCTATGAAAAGGCACTTTGCATGTTTTGTCGACCTAAGAAGAAAAGAAGCGATTGGCCCGTGCACTGATCAGATTTTCAAATAAATCAGGGGAAATAACAAGTACTTTAGCACTGATCTGATCAAAACTCAGATCAGAAGGGGCACGCTCAGCAGTTTGTTTGGCAATGCAAATAGGGCAACATGCTGCAGAAACTAATGTCCAGCACAGGGTAAACTGCGTTTCATTGTTTCCTGGCAACAAGCCGTTCTTATGCGAGAAAAGCAACTGTGCTGAGACGACGCTGCAGGCTGGGTTCCCCCTGCTGAGCTGCCACAAAGTCACTGTTTCACTAGCACGAGGGTTAAAGGATGGTTCCAGCATGATTCGAGTTTTTTGCTCATTTCTTTTAGATTTTCTGTCCTTTTGATGCTGCTGATTTTGAACCAGGCTAACAGCTAAAAGGTAATAGCTAGATTGTGAATGCAAAGTCACTTTTTATATAGAGAGAGAATTTTTTTGTTACACTTTAAGTGTAAAGAATGCTCTACAGTGGTGTTACATGCTAACATCAGAGTGGCAATGCTAAAATGTTTAACGTGTTCATCACAGTGGTTTAGTGTATTAGCATGCTAACATTTGGTAATTAGCACAATAAGACATGAAAGCTGAGAATGTGAGAATGCTGCAGCTATCGCTAACTTTAGAGGCCTCTGTCGCATAAATTGTGACCCGATGATGATACTAGACGATGTTACACCTGTCCAATCATTGTTGGACCAACTATACCTTAAGCCAGCAGCACCGTTTAGCTAGCATTATCAAAACTTCAACTATCCAAACACATAGCTTGTGCTGTTAACCTCAGCCGTTTTACAGTTTTGATACCAACTGACCTTTACTTGGGATCCATTACGACTTTGTGAGCTAGTATTTTAGTTCTACAAAGACTTTTTTTTTTTTTGTTTTGACCATTGGACAGTTGGCTGCTATATTCTTCAGTTGGGGTTAACTCTTAATTACACTTTAGAAAGTCAGCAAACAAAACACTGGAAATCATGCTGGAACTTGATAACAGAGTATTGGCTACAATAAGTGAGGGGTTCCTGATCTTACCAATCATCCAGAGTTTGACTACAGTGTATAGAGCTCATTTTCAATATCAGTAATGCAGTTTGCATCCGACTTAATTTAGCCACCAGTGTAAAAACTTCTAATGTTAAAAAGTTTGAGCAGTCATTTGAATTCAAGCCTTGTTCTTGTGTAAAAAAAAAAAAAAAAAAAAAAAAAAAAAAATCTCCAGAAGCAGTATGCCGCTGAACATGCAGATATGCTGATTTAGTGTCCTAGTTAGTGAGCTGGCCTGAGTCCTATGGCTAAAGACGGCAGGTGTATACAATATCAACAACCGAGGTAATGCGGTAACGCTCTTTAATTTCCGAGTTCTTGGCTTTCTTGCCGCGGCTGAGCAGACCTAAATAACTTATGATGAAGGTTAAATTTAGACTGAGAGGCTGACAGCGCAGCCTTCAGCACCAGCGGGGCTCCGGGGCCCGACCCTGTGTCCGTAAACGTCTATTTTTCTCCACCACGCTGTCCACCCGTTTGAGTGCGTCAAGCCTTCCCTGCCTTCATGTATGTGGGGATGGTCCCTCGCTGAGTCAGGCCCTCAAAGCGTTTGTAGGTGTAGTTGAGGAACACCCAGTCCTTTGATTTGAAGTCAGGCTCCGTTGCGTTAGCTGTTTCACAAAGACAAACAACAAAAGCAATTTACCACTTGGGGGCACCACAGACTATGCAATGATAACCCCCCTCATATATTTTAAGACATTACAATATTAAATATGACTTATTTAGACTGAGCCCCTCAGTCTGTATCTGAAACAAGCCATTTTAGCTCTTCTTCCTTTTAATCCAGCTGTGTTCTGACTGGTTGCCCTTTGCAAACATAAGGTCTGACCAGCAGGTGGGTGAAGCTGCTGACCATTTTAGAGATATTCACTCTGAATGACATACCTTCAAGCCTAAGCTTTTGGCTCATAAAAACTGTGTAAAATGTAAATAAAAACAGAATGCAATTATTTAAGCAGCAATTATAAATCTAAAAAAAAAAAAAAAACCCACATTTTACTCACATTAGAACATACGAAACATGTAAAATGTTTAAACTGAGGTGTTTTAGTGTTTCATGAAAAATATTAAGGCATTTTAAATTTGATGGCAGCAACATTACTCAAAATATTTGAGATGGGGAAACAAAAGTAAATGGTACTGAAAGGAAACAGTTGGAGGAACACTTTGCAAGTAATCAGAGTAAACTGGCAACAGGTGAGTAAAATGGTGAAGACCTTGAATATCTAATTTACAGTACATGACCACAAGATTCAGAGAATCTGGAGAAATGTCTGTGCATGGGGCTACCAATCAACAGTGGATGCACATGGCAGCCCTGCATTAAAAACAGGCATGACTGTGTCATGAAAATCACTGCATGGGCTCAGGAACAATTCCAGAAATCATCGTCTCTGAACACAGTTCACTATGCCATCCACAAATACAGGTTAAAGCTCTATCTAACAAAGAAGAAGCCATATGTGAGCAAGATCCTGAAACTTTCCCTGAGCCAACGCACATTTAAAGTGCAAAGCTGTTCTGTGGTCAGCCCAACTGAAATTTGAAACTGTTCGGAAGGAACACCCAGTCCTTTGACTCCAGGTCCTTTTCCAAAATCATGGATGCACTGAGAGGAGTGGTTCTGTATTTCCAAACACGTGGGAGCAGCTCCTTCTATACTCTGAGGTAGTCATCACCATGAGTGATGACTAACCATGATTAACCGTGCCCACTCTTCCAACTTCTCAGTAGTATGTGGATTGTAAAACACACGTCAATAAAACTCTGGACCGTCTGTGTATCAACACAAACGCATAAAAAAAAAAAAGACTCTGCCCTGTCCTCACTAGGTAGATCAGACCACAAGCTGGTCCTGTTAACACCTCAGTGTGTCCCTGCAGTTCAAAGACTCCTTGTTGTCACCAAGTCTGTGGGGCGGTGGAGTTGACAAGCTGCCGAGGTGAGGCCCCGCCTGACTGCTTTGACACTACAGACTGACACGTGCACTGGGATCCAAATGGGGATGACATCAACGGCATCAACTATATAAACTTCTGATTCCATCATCCCAACCAGGACTGTGCGACGGTTTCTTAACGATCAGGATCGACAAACTTAGCCAAGCCGGCACCATCATCGGCCAAAATCTGGAGGCATTTAAGTCAGTGAGGGGCACTGAACAACAAACTGCTCTCCATCATGGACAATCCATCACATTCACTCTGTGTGATAGGAACAATAAAGTAAATGTAAAAAATTACTGCATTGTGTCTTTATTTTTGTTTCAGACAGTATTGCAACATTTCTGTAGCGTGGGTGCTTTATGAGAGGAAATACAGAAAGGTGGAAGACAGATATAACAGTTGTTCGCAGAAATGATGAAATGTTAAATTGGACTACAACTTCTGCTTTTGTTGAAAACTGCAATGACTCATCTGTGGTTTGTCATGCTCCGTCTGAATCTGACGTAAGGCTAGTTAGTGTTCCTAATCAGGATTTTCTTCTAGCAGAGACAGAAAAGATTTTGGAAAACAAACCTGGCTGAAGGATGTCCGATTCAGGGAAGTCGTCAAAGTTAGAGGTGTCGTCAATACTTTTGATTTCTATGGAGATGGCGGCTGGCCGCTCCCTGTAGAGAATCATCAATAGAAATAAGAAGGGTTTTTCACTTTCCCGAGGGGACTGCATTCATAAGCAGCAGATATGCTCTTTTGTACCTGATGTGCTCCCAATCCACCAACTCAAAGAACTGGTGGCTCTTGATCTCGTCCACGCTCACAGCGCCAATCCTGTTCTCTGCATCTGTGCAAAACCTAAAACACAGCAGAGGTTTTTTTGGCATAACTTCACCGGTTTCCAAGCTTCACGAGGAAGAGATCTGAAGAGGTTACATCCCCAGTAGTACTTGTAGGATAAGGAACAATGTTACTGCTTAACCCACACATGTTGGCTTGTAGCTTCCATCAGAGTCATCATCATAAGAACCAAAGTTGTTCTTTATGCTGCAAGTTTGTGTAAGATTTAAAAAAAATTTCTGAACATCTAAAACACACAGGCAGGAAATTGACAAAAAAAAAAAAAAAGTGTTGAAGCTTCAATGACAGAAATCACGCATTTGTTAGCTTCTAATTATCATCACATTTAGCCAGATCGACTACAGTGAAATGAAGGGAAAGAAAAGCAGCTCAAGCTGGAGTTTCTCCTCTGAGAATAAAGGCTCAGTCTAGCCAAACATACAGTTTATACCTTAATATTAAGTCTTTGGCTCTCTCTGAGATGGGAACTTCAGGTGGAAAGACAAGCGTTTCCTTCCAGTTCATAACCTTCCTGTACGTCTCCTGTGGTGTCTCTGAGCAGAAGGGCGGATAACCTGATAAAGAACCAACAAGTATATATAACATCTGTGGCAGAGCGGTTGATATTACTGACTCTTCTGACAGGATAATCCGGTCGAGTTAATGATTGTCTGGCAAGAACCTGTGGGTACTTTAGTTTTTCTTTTATTTACATCCATTTAAAAGCTGCAAAGCATGAAAGAGTCTTTAAAATATTAACCCAACAGTGGCTATTTTTCACAGATGGAACTTTTTCAAGGAACCAGAAATGTACGAGAATCACTACATTTCCATCACAAGGACCTGGATCTAAATAAAGTTCCAGGGAAATTATTTTTTTTCCACAAAAAGTCCCAGCTCAGGTTCCAGTACTTTCTGTAAGTTCAGGAAATCCTGCTCACAAAGTGCAAACAAAGATGTTTGATAATAACACTATCATAATAAGCTATCAATTTACATAAACACCCATAAAAATTGTATTTGTGTAAATGCAATTCTTGAAATCGTCCTATATTGGTGCCCTCTGTGTGTGTCACGCTTACCGATGAGCATCTCATACATAATCACACCCAGAGACCACCAGTCGCACAGTTTGTTGTACCCCGTCTGCATGAACACTTCAGGAGCGATGTAGTCTGGCGTTCCCACAGTGGAATAAGCCTGAAAGTCACACCAGATGAGAGGTGAAATGTAGAATCAATAACATCAAGTTTACTGTAACAGGGAGATGCTTTCTTTACTATTCTGCTGTGTGTAGTACACATACTCTTTTCTTTGAAAGCTTCTCATTTACAGTCATGTGAAAAAAAAATGTTTTCACACCCCCGTGATTCAACAGCCAACTTTAGCTCCAATAAGTTGAAGTACTCATTTTCAGTATGACTTCATCAGTCTCTCACATTGTTGTAGGGGAATTTTGTCTGACTCTTCTTTATAACATTGCTTCAGTTCATTTATGTGCAGCTCTACTAAGATCCCATCACAGCATTTCAATCAGGCTGAGGTCTGGACGTTGACTGAGCCACTGCAACACCTTGATTCTTTTCCTTTGGGACCATCATCCTGTTGTATGACCCGGTTAGCCCAAACTTTGACTCCACTCTGGCATACGGAGGAGTTCAAGACCCACTCACTGACTGCAAGGTGTGCAGGTACTGTGGCTGCATATCACACCACCTTTAACATTCATGACAGTTGGCGTGTGGTGTTTGTGCGGATATGCTGTGCTTGGTTTTCACCATCCTACAGGCAAACAAGCTGCCAAAACTTCTGCTTTTATAGCATTTTTTAATAATAATGATAAGGTTTTTGAAAAGTTACTTCTGTCACCGTCACAATCAGTCAATTTTCTGACTTCAATTCAGGAGTGAGTGCCATACCTCTCTCCTATAATTTGTCTAGTAAAATGCCAAAACTATACCAGCTGTCTCCGGTTCTTCTTCCAGGTCTCTGCTTTCCTCTTGGAGTTCATATTTTGAAAGGCTGAAAAATGAAGAAAAATAAACATTAAAAAAATTACATGAAAAGTTTTGTTTCTAATAGTTTCGCCAGAATTATTGTTATGTTATTTTGTTGAGGATGTCATGTTCGTGACTCACAGAAATCACTGGGTGGGTTGTGCGTCAGGTTCCTGTAAAATTCTGTGCGATGAGCCTTCTTCAGCCCAGTACACAAGCCAAAATCTGACAGTTTCACATGTCCCTGTGAGCAAATGAACGTTTGATTAAGGAATCTGCATCTTACAGATTATGATATCAGAAATGTGGAAACGTCTCTGTGAATCTGCATGTGCTTTTGTGTTTCTGTTCTCACTCTGGAGTCCAGCAGCAGGTTGTCCGGTTTGATGTCTCTGTGGATGAATCCCAGCTGGTGGATGGAGTCAATGGCCAGTACTGTCTCTGCGATGTAGAACTGAGTGGCCTCTTCAGACAGAGTGTCCTTCTTCATCAGCAGCGTCATCATGTCACCTGGCAAAAAGGTCAGACCTTTTAGATCTGAGATCCTAACATCAGGTGACCTGAGATGGTCTGTGGATTTTGCCAGTACTAACCTCCAGGCAGGAACTCCATAATGAGGTAGAGGTTTCTCTTGTCCTGGAAGCTGTAGAACATCTTGACCACCCAGGCACCATCCGCCTCCACCAGAATATCCCTCTCTGCCCGGATGTGAGCGACCTACAGGGAGAGCGCAGATACAGGATCCTGAATGCAGCAGAACAAGTATGTCTTATTATCCTGGAGAACTGTGATGCAGGCAAACGCATTACCTGTTCTTTCTCCAGCATGTCTGCTTTCCTTAAAATCTTCATGGCATAAATGTGGCCTGTGTCTTTCTTCTGTACCAAACGCACCTGAGAGACACAGCATCAGTCAAAATCACAAAGGGATACCTCTTTGGTTACACTCCTGGAGGCCCGGGTTTTGTTTTTGTATTTGTTTAAATGTACCTCTCCAAAAGCACCTCGTCCAATGACCTTTAGGGACTCAAAGTCATCCAAACCGAGTCGCGTCCTCTTCAGTCGTAAAAACTCGGTCTCCTTCCGGGCATGCTGAGAGCGCCGCATTACTTTCTGTAAAGAAAACACAGATTTGTGAATAAGTCTAAGAACGAAAAGAGAAATGTAGAAATTATGTAACTAAAGTACAAGCACACTGTACCTCCTCATCTGGTAAACCCTCTTCTTCCATGGCCTTCTCGAGTTTTTTCTGCCTATGAATAAAAACAATAGATTCCTTTAAAAAAAAAAAAAAAAAAAAGACATAAATAATGCAAATAACACACGAGCTTCCTCATGATACACAAATTAGAGTGGAGAGGAAAAAAGAAGAAAAAAAAAATGGAGATTCGATGACCTCGGACGTGTCAAATTTTGAAAATGAATCCCCCCTCAGTTTATACAGGGGTGTAAACAGGGACCCAGCCTTCTTTTTCAGAAGCCACTGAACTGTGACGCCTGGACAAAAGATCGGCTCTCAGGTAACGTGAGAACAGAAGTGGTCAGATTCCCTGTGTTGTGTTCACACCTAGGATGAAACGTGTCTGCATTGTTAGCTTTTCCAGTGGTTAGTTGGAGGGACACTTGATGCATGCATAACCTAAGCATTTAAATGGTATGATGTTCAGTTAGTAAAGGAATAAAAAGGTCTATGCAGCGCAGGTTGTGAAGAAAATGCATCTCATGACCACTCGGGCTGTTTTACCTCATCTCCCGCTCCTCGTGCTGGGTGAGCAGAGTGCTGTAGAAATTTTCCAGTGTCAGCTTGGCCACTGTCACCCTCTCTCGGGTGTGGTTGCTCATGGGAAGGGCAGCTGCAGTCCCTCCCGTCATGGCCATACTATCCTGCAAGACAACGGAAACAATAAAAGAACAAAGATCAGATTGTGTAAATCGTTCCACTGATGTGCAGGAAGTATCTGTACTATCCACTCCACGCTAACATTTCCAAAGATATGGACAGACATGTGCAACCTCCATAATCAGAGCGCCGCGAAAGTTTTCTCCCCGCTGCCAGGTAGGAGCTCAACTGACAGCAGGTAACCTCAGGGGAGGTTTAAAATATCATCAGGAGACAGGCCACACCCAGAAATTCTTTGTCTGTGTTTTGTTTTCCTTTCAATTTTAACATAAATCAATAAACTATAACAGAAACAAAGGAGTCCAAGGGCATTTCCTTTGAAACTATCACTCTGACTGCTTTCTAAACTAATTTTATGCTTCCACACAGTCAAACACAACAATATAATATGCTCCGTTTATTTTCTTACGTCTGCTGATTCGGTCCTCTGCTAAAATTTGACCTTGCAAGTCTTCATTCCATGAATTCAGCTTGTGAAGTAACTCTCATATAAACAGAATATAAGCAGATTATAAAAGCTACACTCTGCCCGTCCTGTTTGCAAACTGCTGTATTCTGCACGGCCATGACAGTGTTTCCACCACAAATACTGCAGCCCTCAGGTAACAACGAGGGCGTGGACACACCTGTATTTACATCTGAGGTACGATTACACATACTCTGAACTGGAGAGGGATCGCACACCACCACGACTGTCAAAGCAGCCTTACCATAAAAGTACTACACTACAGAAATACATGTAGAAGGATGAAAGTAACATTATTCCTGGTGTGCCAAGTGTCTGCTTTAGAGCAAACAAAAAAGGTCTAAATGTCAAAATAGAGCCAGACTATTCCATCAGTCAGCCAGTATTTTTAGTTTATTTTTAGTATCCACATAAGTGTTATCACATATGCGCCAAAATAAACAGCCCTTTAAGTCTGTGCACAGCAGCTTCAGCTCACTGGTTTACTACAGCCTCATCCCTGTCTGCAGCACCGCAGCTGACTGGATGATGTTTCTGAGTCAGGTGTTGTCGCCATGGCTGGTAACTAAACAGTTTGTTCAACACTTTATTTTAATGTGTAACCAATGGCCAGCATAATTTTTCCAATGGTAATTTTAATTCCAGCACACAGGGTGTATAAAAGAGGCATTTTCAAAAGGCTGTGCTTTTTTAAAGTAATGGACATGGAAGCTTGTGGCACATTTTTTAAATACATCTCTGAATAAAAATGTAATGGCCTGTATTTGTATAGCGCTTTACTTAGTCCCTAAGGACCCCAAAGCGCTTTACACTACATTCAGTCATTCACACACACAGGTGATGGCAAGCTACATTGTAGCCACAGCTGCCCTGGGGTGCACTGACAGAGGCGAGGCTGCCGGACACTGGTGCCACCGGGCCCTCTGACCACCACCAGTAGGCAACGGGTGAAGTGTCTTGCCCAAGGACACAACGACTGAGACTGTCCGAGCCGGGGCTCGAACCGGCAACCTTCCGATTACAAGACGAACTGCCAAACTTTTGTGTAAAAAGTTTTACACAAACATGTTCGCAAGTGCTCAGTGTGCTCCCCCTCCGGATAGTAAACTCGACTCATACTTCTGCAAGCATGTATGAAGTAACTGCAGCCACTGCTGTTGCTCCCTACCAGCAATTACGTGAAACTCATGAATCCGCTCTTTCTTATGGTAAATGTTTACAGTCGTTGCCAGGCTGACATCTGCAGGACCACATGATTCTGTTTGATACAGCCTGTGCTGTATGCACGTGTTAGTGATGCCTCATGCTGCTTTTTCATATCTAATACTGTGACAGTGAGTATCTACCAAGCTTTCCCAACTCATATATCATCTGCTAATATGCTGTCTGTGACAGAGTTACCTTTATGGCATGTTGCTCAAACTTTAAAATTTAAGAATGTAGGAAGGATTTCTCAACATCAAATCTAGTATTGTTTAGCCACTACTTCAAAGAGGATATATTATTTAAACCTCCGAAACTCTGACTCCAAACCCATCCACTGGTATCGATTGGAGTTGTAGTCTTAGAGGTTTTAATAACACATAAATAACATATATTCATATAAAATGTGAAGGTGGACATAAGTTTTGTACGTTTAACTATATTTTTTGTTTTACACTTTTTCCTGCTGATGAAAACCTCTCCCATGGCCATTCATACTACACCAAAGTAATTAAGTAATAGATAAACACATAAATGACAGAAAAAAAAAGTTTTTCATTATAGAAACTGGGAAACACTAATTAAATTGGACTTCTTTTTCTGAAATTATGATGTCTCAGGGATTAAATGTGTAGTTTACACACTGACAGAAAGGAGAGCTTCGGTGGTCCAGCCCAGTTAAAATCAAAGTATGCTGTACGTGGCCCACGAACTAAAAAGAGTTTGACATCCTTGAATTAAGTCATTTCAGCCGTTCTTGCCATGTGTCATGTGCCATAGATACCGGTGTAATATTACTGGTAATTAGCTCATATTGTCCAATTTATCAACCAACAGTTTATTGGTGTAACTGCAGCAGCAGCACATTTTATAGAAAAAGCAGGAGTTACCAACACTGGCTTTACTGTTTCAAACCCTTGCGTGTTGTAAAAGTGACCATGTGCATTCATGCCAAAGGGTTCAGCTCTGGAACAGATCCCAAGCAGTGTAGCCTTAAGTCCAGATGAAAGCGCTTGAAAATGTTTAACTACTTGGGAAGAATTTTCTCTTCAAAGCCCTCATGTGGGTGGAATGAAAAGCTCAGGCAGCAAAAGAAACATACATGCACGTGAGGCTGAGGCCACTAGTAGTTTAAACACAATCAGAGACAAATGATGATGCTAAAGAGCACAAGAAAGGAAAAAAGAAGAAAGAAGTTTCATTTTCCCCCAGCAAAATTCATAGAATATTAAAAAAAAAACAAAAGAAAACCAAAAAAAACAACAAAAAAAACAGACTGTGAACATATTATGTAACAAAGGAAGTAAGGAAGAAAGAGGAAGAAGGGGGGACGTGTATATCATCACAACATGTTAGCAGTTCACTATCAGAAAAGGTATGAATGGGCTTGATTAGCTCACAAGGAGATAAAACAGCCCTGCAGGCCAAAGATAGGACCCGTGTTTCGTCTAGTCACCGGTCCTTTTCCAGTTATGGCTCTGCGATCCCACAACAACAAAAAACATTTCCTGACTTCTGAGAAAAATCCTGAATCACTGCTGCAAACTGGGAGGAAAACTGGATCGGTAGCAAACAATGGCTTCTGAGTTAGCGAGGTCTGTGCTGATGTACCTGCACACAGCGCACGCTGGGAGCTCAGCCTACCAATAAAACAGCAACCCTGAGCATGCACACTTACACTTGTGCATTCACATGGGCAAGATGTGACGCAACTTTTTTTAAGGTTTCCATCAGCTATGACTGGACCTCTGTGTACTCTACCTGCAAGCACACTTTTCTTCATAAAGAAGTGGATACCACACCACCTCAGCAACTATTAGAAACTACTACTTTAGAGGTCACTCACTCTGGGACACAAGTTTATTTCTCTGTGACTGCAGCTAATATTTCAATTGCTGACTAGATTTATGATTTTGACTGATGATTAAGCACCGGCTAATGGCTGGGCCTTGCTTAATAAGACTGGACTTAAAAGTGCATGAATTATAGACATATACCTCCCTATCCCCACCATTAGATGACTTTATTGACATGATAAGAGCACTCTGGAGAAAAAGGATACCGTATTAGCTAACCCAAAGTGTAGGTTATCACGGAGCCATCGTTTAAATGTATAAATGGGGAGGGGTCACATCCTCTGCATGTAGTCAAAATGTCCATCCAAATATTGTGGAATCAAAAAAATGTTGCCACGCTACAACTATGCACCACTGCCTTAAATAATCTTCAGATATATAACCATAAATAACAAGTAAACAAATTACCAGCAATATTATGAGCTGGTGTAGTATTGCATGTCTACAGGTGGTTTGTTCAAGTGGTGTTGCATTAACCCAGCAGAACCTGTTGCTCAATTGCTGTGGGCTTGTATGTATACTACTGTCGTCTACTGTGCAGTCTCTCCATTTCTGACTACTGCCATCTATCCTGAGTCTCCAGTACTCCTGAAGTCTCCCATAAAGTGTTCACAAGATAAATATTTAGGGCTCAATGAAATACAGAGTCATATACAGAGCTTCAATATGCACAGCTAATGGTCACTCTTAACCAGCTAGCTTGGGTCATTCCCATCTCATGTTTCCCTATCTGAGCCGGTCCCCAGACTCTCTCATTCTGCAATCAGACAAACATCAGTGACAGCAGTCCTCGTTCAGCCCGAGAGAACCGATTTGAGCTGGAGCATCACTCTAACCAGAACCAGGAGCAGGCGGAGAGCTGATTAGTTTGACAGCAGACCGAGCTCACCGGTGAGGGAAGAGAGCAGACTGAGGACCGCCGTTTGCTGCGGTTCAAAAAGCGAAGGTGCAGCTTGCCTAGGAGACGCTCAGTTGAAAAGCAGCTGACTATTTCTTTAGTGCTTATTGTCACAAAGTAACAGTATTATTTTATGCATTTTACACAGTTGCATTTGCTTTTGCACACATAAACACTGGCGTGTACGAGGAGCAAGAGTTTCATTGTATGTTCATAATAAATGCCCTGATGGACATTTATTCCTCCCGCTGCCTCAGCAGAGCCGCAAACATCATCAAGGACAGCTCCCACCCTGGTTTCAACATGTTCAGCCTGCTTCCCTCAGGGAAGCACTACAGGTGCATCAGCACAAAAACCCACAGACTCAAAAACAGTTTCTTCCCTAAAGCCATAACCACCCTGAACTCACACATGCACCGATAACACAGCCCCCCCCCCTTGGACACATAAGTTACCATGCAGACTAAGATAAATGGGTTATACAAAAGAGCTTGTTTGCTATCTATCTATAATAAGAATAATTTTGCTTAAAATAAAGATTGTGCATTCTTATTTTATTCTTGGCTAGGAATAACAAGGTGTCATGACTATTGTGCTGGCAGAAAAAGCACCAATATTAGTTAGAGCTTGCATGCTATTGGAATAGAGCTGAACTAATCCAAGATAACATGGTGTTAGGTATAAATTATCTTGATGACAGTCAAACAGTATATTCAGTTCTTTCATTTAGTTTGATTGAGCTGTTATTTTTTATCCATCTTAGAAGAAGAAATTTTCACAACCTATACTGGATAACCTGGATTATCCACATCGAAAGGAAATGAGTGGAAAGATGTGCTTTTCGTAATATGTGAAAAGAGACTCAGAATTTCCCCTCATGGAGGTTTTTTTTTTCCTGGTTTTCCCAACAAGGTGGAAAAAGGGGCATAATTTAAACAGTTACATCATAACTGAGCCAGCCAGGCCTTAGCTCTGCCTAAAGGGGATTCAGTTGGCTTGAAGATAACCAGATCCACCCCACAGCTAAACAAACACGGCTGCGCAACTCAGGCACTTATAAGGAAGGCATTACCAACTCGGGCTTGCTATTTAGAAACTTAAGAATGCAGCCTAAAACAGCCCACCAGAACTGAAATACACCAGTGGCTCCAGTAAAGCATTCAGTCCCAATGAAAGATAAGCGTCCAACCATAGAAACATTATTTTTAGCCAGTTCTAATGAGGATTTCCCGTCTATCAAGCAGCTGTAATTATCAGAAAATAATGGAGATTTCTTTCAAACAAGCTAACACAGACTCATTTCCTTTACTCTTCACAGGCTGTTCTCGGGTCACCAGCAATGGCAACATCTATTCATTTTACACAAATCAAGTAATACATAATATATACATAGTCTCCAAAAGTTGAATCTGTTCATCTGGATGTAGCGTTTTGTGGGAGAAACGTTTCGTCACTCATCCAAGTGACTTCTTCAGTCTCAAAATATATACATAGCTTCTTACACTTAAAATAAAGTGTTGCTGGTAGCTGCCAGATTGTTTGACTACACTTTCAAGTACTAAACACCTCCAACAGAACAACATGAATGATTTTTAGCTAGTAAGAAATTATTTCCTAATGGAATTCTGAGATCTGTGGATCAGCTTGAGATTATCTGCATGAGAAGAAGCCAATGTCATACAAGCAGGCAAGCTATAACCCAGATGGACCACTGAACTTTAAAATCCAGCCTGCTGCAGGTGTTTCTGGAGAAATACTTTACTTTGAATAGAAAGAAGAATCAGGACAGATGTAGCTCAGTGTAACCGTTAACCACCAATTTCTCAGTTTTGTGTGAAAAATTCTTCAGTTTCACACACTCCACCCTTAAAGCACTCGGAGTGAGTGGACAGGAAACCCTTTCCCTCCCGAATGAAAGAACTCAGTCATGAATCAACACACAAATGTGCGCTTACGCACAGAGAAACTGTGAAAGCATATGTTCCCCTGAACAGTATGTTTATTTTAAGCTAAACAGCCAAGTGTGTGTTTAAAAACTCACAAAATGCTTCCCGGCAAGAGGAACTTGAAATGTATTAACAACTTAACAAAAGGACATTTATCTCAAATACATTCTGAAATCCAATCCATCAGAGAGAGCAGTCAGTTCATATTAGAAGTGAACAAAATGTATGGCAAAAATGGCAATTTTTAAAAAGCTTTTCACCCTTTACATGTGGCGATTAACCAGTTACCGGTATGTACACATGCACATGTTTGCCTTAGCTAATGTTTCCCGGCTCACCTACACTGACGCCACCCTGTCGGACCTCTCCTACCATAGGTCCGCCACTGCTGCATGCCTCACACTAGGGAGAATATTCACTGCTTCTTTCTTGTATTTAGCTTGTTTGACGCTATGCTGTCCGAGCTAGCTATTTGCTACATTCCCTTTGCGTGTCTGTGTGGCAGGTTCAACTATATTAATAAATTCAATTCGGACAGCAAAAAAATGGACAGCATTTTTTTTTTAAATAAATCTTTTTCACTTACCTCCGTGTCCTGCTCCAGAGTCAATTATTGGCGTGCCGCCAGGCCACGACCCAAATGAAGAAATTAAATGTCTTATATCGTTTCTGCCTAATTTTTTAGGCAGTTGGAAGCTAGAGGCTCTGGTTATAGGCTACCCCTTAAAGAAACCTATGAGGCTCCACAGTAAACATCGCCGCTATTAACCTCAAATCATAACAAAAGACCTCTGACGGTGAAAATACCCCACGCCGAAATAATTTGAAAATATTTTACCGTCTGTACATGTGGCAACCGACCCCCCCAAAAAATACACTGTTCCCCTCGGACCTTTATCGCTACAAAATATGAAATAAGCTCCGCTGCTTCCTGAGACCGTCGGGCTCATCAGACGTTCCGACAACGCAACGGCGTAGCGCCTGAATGACGCTAACGCCGACCAATCAGCGATGACTAAAAGAATCCGTGTTTCCTTCTGCCCAATAAAACGTGGCCTCTACATAAGAGTGATAGATTGGCCAATAGATCCTATTGGCCAATAGGAGCATCCAAGCCGCCCTGCAAGAGTTGGGGACGGGTCCAAGTTAGCAAGCGTTTGCAGCTATGAAAGAATATACAGTAGCTCCAGCGGTTGGAGGCTTTGTTACATAATTTTATTGGTTGTGCTTAGCGCAAATCCTTACTAAAAATAGCTGGTATTATTCTAATAATTTGTAAGGATTAAATGGTACTTTACCGTAAAATGTTCTTCACACATAATTAGGAAATAGCGTATGAATGAGAGGGTATGTAAGGCCAATAAAAGGTCACATTGGTGATCAATACACAATCATCAGGTTTCTAATTGTTGACTAAATGAAAAAGCTGCAGAAATCTTACTGCTATTCAAAATTTAAGTAGAACTGATCTAAACCACACGGATATTTTATTGGACTACGTTTATCTAGTGGCAATAAAGCAGATAGAACGTAATAAAGTATGATAAGATAAAAGTCACACACAGTCCACATTTATAACACTTTCTATTAAGGCACAATCTTAGACCTTTGCCATAGCAGTTTGAGATGATAACAGCGTGTCTGCCTCCAAACCGTTTAAAAAGTGGTCATTGTTTAAACTAGAAACCGAAATGAATGTCCACATTCCAACATTGTTACAGTAGAGCCCTTCAAAAGGGAACTGACTTGTTTCCTTAATAATCCCATCAGTGGTGCTTAGAAATGTCTTCACCCTATCTGGACTCTTTCATTTCCTTGTACGTTGTGTATCCCAAAGGTCTATAGGACAAAGAACATTAAAGGGAGAAGCTACACTAATCACATGTGAATGAAAATGCAGATAACAAAATTGAAGCACAGACAAAGTTTTGTTGACCAAACCACGGCGGCTCACAGTGAAAGGTGAAGATTTGCTGTCATAAATCTCCTCATTTGGGCGGGTTAAGTGCTTTTACTGTTAGGACCATGATGTCAACATGCAGACAGGCGGGTGGGTCCCGCTAACACGTCTGGGTGTGGTGGCCAGCAGACAAGGCTGTTTTTATATTTCTCACATCAATGGAGCCCACTGAGCTGTGACACAGCACCTATATTTAGATTTGGGCTATAAACTCTCTGGCCTGCAGCCTAGGTTTCACAAAGTTCAGTCTGAAATGGATTCAGCCAATATGAAAGCATTTGTTTTGCAAAAATCAAGATTGTACGGCATGACTTGTGAAAATATTTTAGTTGCAAATATGACAAAAGTCATTTTTGCTCTTTAGATTTTTTTTTTTATATCATGTATCAGACTGACTAGGAGTTAGAACAGAACACATGCATATACATAACTTTCCGTAATGTGAAATTTTCATGCCTTTTACTGAAACGTTTCAAACCGTCGATAGAACCAGATTGAGTTGTTTTTTTTCCCTCCTTTTAAAGTCTTTTTCTTTCACTACTGTTTTTGTCAAAACACATTATGAAATATACAAGAGCCACAGCTTAGTTCCTCAAAGCTGTGTCCATCAGAATTTCCTTTAAAGGTCACATGAACTGAAATGTGGTCATTCTTTAATTGTAATCGTTTCCTGGTAAAGGCTCGCAGTACGTCAAGTCAGTTTCTGCTAGCGTATCAGTTCAAATGAAAAAAAACGAAACTGATGCAATGCCACGAACAAACTCCAACAATTAACATCACCCATATGGTTAATGTACAAATGCTTGTGGTAACAGTCTGCAAATTATATAAAAAAGGGACGTTATTAACACTTATGTGGCTGTCCACGGTTTATTTAAAAAAGAAAATACTTCAGAGAGATGAGCTATGATGGTTTAATTGAATATCTACAAAATCAGACATAAATATATAACATATAGTGTACATAAAATCACAGAACACCTGGCAGATTGGTCTCCTCAGACCCACGGAGAAGTTTTTTTTTGTTTTCATTTTTTAAAAATAAAAATTTCAGGAAAAAGAGGATCCGTGTGCATGTAAAGACACCATCTTTCATCCTTCTTTAGCTGAGCTGCAGAAATGACGTTTCAAAAACAAACAAAAAACATAAAGATGACCTCATCCACACAGAACCGCTTCAGCATCTACATTTTCACACATTTGACATGTGAACACACACCACATTTGGCAGGCCTATTGTGGCTGAAGGCAAAGAAAAAAAAATAGCTGAAAAGACTGAAAATTGTCCAGAATCATATTATGCATTCCTCGGGTCAGGATTCAGCCGGTGACGGCTGGCTAGGTGCCCCGTTGCGGGTGCGGAGCTGGGATTGGGCGATGTCAGCCAGTGCACTCTGGATCTTCTCCAGCAGCATATCGCCGCGGTAAACCACCTCTTCCAGCCGAGCTGCTGCCTCATGGTTCTCCTCCTCCAGCTGCCGCAGACTGGCTGCCTGATGAGAGGTCACAGACTGTCAGATTTAATGAAAACAGCTTAAGTGTTTTTATTTGCCCTTTTGTGAAGCGTCAAATAACTGAGTGAAGGTTTCCTTTAATTGTGTGCAGATCATGACTGTATAACTTGGGAGCATCAGATCTCACAGTAACTGACAGAATAATAAAAGAATTCCCACCTGGTACACCCAATATCCCCACACAACGCAGGTGGTGTGTGTGAGCAACTTTTAAATAGTTGATGAGAATCACTTTGTACAAGTTCTGTTTCACGGTTCAAAAGCTGCCATCAGACTGTGACGAGATTTCATGCATGATTCACAATGTGTGCAGAAAGTCTCCTGAGACGTGGTCTTACAGCTGATCGTTTCTAACAGCTTTGTATGACAGATGTCTTTTTACTTTACATCTAAAACCAGTTGCGTGTATTGTTGGCCCTCAGAGAGCTACAGGGAAACCAGAACTTCTGGGCTGTGGAAGCCTCATTCACAAAATTCCACTGACATCTGACAGCACTAAGATCTAAAAAATGCTGCCCTGTGGCCCGCATGAAAATAGAAGTATCCTTGCAAAAAGACCCAACACCACTGATTATGCAATATTGCTCGGGTGTTTCTCAAAGACCGACGACTACTGCTCCGAGTTATAAAAAGCTAGAAATGACATGGCTTACTTTCTTATAACATTACCTAGAAATAAATATCATACTTGTTTGAGAAAGAGTAGCACCTACTCGGGTCAGAAAAAGCATGTGGAGCTTGTAATTACATTAAGCATAATTGCCTGCCCCCCCGTGTACTCAGAGTCTAAGTTTCCCAAACATTACCAATCTGGCAGTTTTAACTGGTTTAACTGAGCTTTACCATTTACTTAATGGATGTTCCTCAAAATAATCTCGTTATCGGCACACTCCAGGCGTGGTGTTTATTGTTTCTCTCTTGAGTGAAGGCCATAAAGTATTAAAAGTGTTTTTGCATTTTGTCTACTGATAAAAGTCTCTGGAAACAGATCAAAAAGTCAGCAAGTTTTCCGAGTACCATTACATTAGTAATGGTACTCACTGGCATTTGGCATTTGTGAGTAATGGTACTCACTGGCAGTACTGTGTATTGCACTCAGATATGCTTGCTGGGAAACATTCTATTCTCAATTTTCTGTTCTTTAATCTATTCTAGCCTAATCTAATAGTAGAAAGCAGTGCACAGGAAAGTGACAATTGATGTCATGTATCTTTCTATTTACAGGAGAGAGATCAACACAAGAATGATTGTTGTTGTCTTTAACATATTTCACTATAGACTATAAACAGTTTGCTTACACACAAAACACACTGACCCATCAAACAGAGAATATGGAATGTTATTCTAAAGAGTGTCTGTGCGTGCTAATGTGACAAAAATACTAACATCAAAGCAGGATTAGTAAATTTCTCCTGCTCTTTTATTTGTTTGTTTTTTTACATCAATGGGGAAAAAAATCTCTGCAGAGACTTGTGAAGTTGGCATGAAAGCAACAGTATGAACTTTTAACTGGTTCCCTCTGCTGACTGATAGCTAGAAATACTCACGGGAAAATAGAATTAATACATTGAAATATATATACACATGTGAAATAGTCAGTGGTACTTATGAATGTGCTGACCTGCAGAGCTGCTGTGGACTCCTCGCTGGGCAGAGAGTCTATGAGTACATCCACATCTTTGGCTGTTCGGGCTATAAGGGCTGCAAACAGCTGGGCATACTCTAAACAGAGATCAAGAAAAACAAAATACAGGTGAATCATCATGCAAATCATTAATATATATAACAGAACATAAACACACACTCCACATGCTTTTGAGCTACAGAAAGTAGCCCCCTCCCTTTTTTTATAAGAGAAAAATCATTATGTACCATAGTATTTAGAGTGAAAAGATAAAATGTCACTAAATATTGAGTAAAATGTAAAGAAGTGGTGAAACTAAATCATTTAAGTTGTAGAGAGACATTCATCATGAATGATATGCAGGTGTAGTGATGGAGACCCGGTGTTGTATGATCAGGGATGACTACTGTACCTTTGTACAGTAGTCATTGTACAAAGGTACTGTGTCACTGTGTGGACGTCTTCATTCCTGTTTCAGACAAATTTTTTGAAGCTAACAAGCTGTTCCACATTATGTAAGCCAGTCTGTACTGCATTTATGTCAGTTTGCATAAGATTTTGTCCATGTAGCCTGATAACTTTGGGTATGCAACCTCTACAGACATGCTTGTGTGCAGTGCTCCAAGAGATCAACAGCACATGTAGCACTGGCTGACAGTGATAATACTAGAAACTAATTTGCTGAAAAGTTCACTTTAACAGGAAAGGGAGTAACAGAGGAGTTCACCACAAAGAGGAAACAGTGGCAAAAAATAATCAACAATAAAAAAAGCAGCATGAGAAACACAGACAGTGGATACGTAGAAAATTTTCAATACCATGTTCCATTTCACTGCAAAGAAGTTATTTTTATATTACGACATATCTTTTCTGTATCAGGGTCGAAGTTAAAGGAGAAACTGAACAAATGCAAACAAGTCTAACTCTCAGACTGTTCCGCATAATTGTTATACTGCCCTCTGGTGACAGCACACAGCTATGACATGCACCAACACACAGCTATACTAGGCTGGGAATCACCAGACACCCTTTGATACCACAATTTTACAATATATTACTGTCATTTTCAACATTATGGGATATGCTAAATATTGCAATAACATATAGTACAATTTATGTCCTCAAAGTTAAACTTTATCAGTATCTGTTTTATCCAGTGAGATGAAGTAATCTCACTGCAAAATGAGATTGTCAAGCATCCCCCATCACTGTTATTAAAAACTGCCATAAATGTTACTATAAGATGGAGTCATTATGACTGATATCAGTCTGAGGTTCGATGGCTCAAGTTGGCAATTACATGCAATCTGTTTCTGATAATGTTGAGCTGGTTACTGTGTTTGTTGGATTCCAAACATAATGAAGTTGCACAGTGACCTCTGGTGGAGAAGTTATGCAACGTCACCATCTTTGATGAGTGTTTCTCTCATCTCCTCTTGAACTTTAATTTTTTTTAATATTTATCAGCTGATATAAAGTGACATAAAAACGATGGTTAAAAATAATGTCATAGTAAAAACACACAAACCTTCTGTTGGGTTTGCTGGTTGATCCTTGTTGATAGCTGTCTGGATGTTACTGAAGGATGCAGGAGGTGCACATTGTTGCAGAACGCCGATAGCATTACAAAACTGATCAGCAAGCTGGACACACAAAACAAAACCAGTAATAGGTTACGCTGTTATTTGAACAAGACACTAGCTGCTGCTGCTGATAACATAAACTTCAGACAAAAGAAATTTAAAGACATTTCTTTCATCAGTTTTACCAAAGTATGTTTTTTTTTTTTAAGATTATTATTATTATTATAAAATATAGATATTTAGTTTACCAGTGTCAACCATAAGGCCCGGAGACCAGAATCCAATTTTACCCACTGTAAAAATGTGAAGGCGCGCTTAAGTTTTGGACTTTTAACTGTATTTTCATAAGTTTTACAGCTTCTCCTGAAGATAAAACCTCCCCCAAATAATGAAATGAGAGAAAGTTCATTTTTTAAACCATCTACTATAGAAATCTGTGCTTTTTACAATGGGGTCACATTACAAAATATATTATTACAGGACAGTCTACACAACAAGCCAAAAGAACTTTTTCTGTTATTTTAGTAAGTAAGTAAAATGTATTTATATAGCGCTTTTTAAAACAGGAAGTTTTTTCAAAGTGCTTCACATGGGAATAAAAGCATATCAATCGATACAATAAAACACTATAAATAGGGTATAGTAGCATATCCAGTAAAACAGTTTGCTACACATGAATATTACCTAAATGCCTGTCTAAACAGATGTGTTTTGAGCTGTTAAAAGTAGCTACAGAGTTGATGGTGCGTAGCGGGTGAGGTAAACTGTTCCATAATATTAGAGCCAAGGCTTGAAAAGCGCAATCCCCCTTCGTTTTCAAACGGGTCCATGGAATGGTTAGAAGACCACTATCAGTGGATCTAAGGATCCGGTTTGGAGAAGCTTAGTGATATAAAGTGGGGGCCTCACTTGTAGGCACATGAATGTAAAAGTGAGGATTTTAAACTGATATCTATACTCAACCGGAAGCCAGTGCAAGGATTTTAACACAGGGGTGATATGGGAGAATTTATGACTGTGGGATAAAAGCCTTGCTGCGGCATTATGGACCACTTGGAGGCGATTTAGGGAAGCCTTAGACAGACAAGAAAAGAGTGCGTTACAGTAATCTAAATGAGAGGAGATGAAGGCATGGACAAGGATCTCCAATTTTACACATTTATTTCCTACAATTTAAGCCCAACAAGTCACACTGACAAACTTTTCTTTATTGTGTAGAAAAACTATATTACAATGTCTCAGGGATTAAATGTGTAGTTAAAGTTCTGACTGTAAGTGACAGAAAGGGTAGTTTCACTGATTGTCCCAAAGTGCATAGTGTGTTGTATGTAGGCCACCAAGCAAAAGGAGAATGACATCCCTGGTCTAGAACCACCCTTAAATAATTATTATTATTATGTTTGTTTGTTTTGGAAAATGACAAATAGGTGCAGCACTTTATTGAAATGGGAAAAAATATGTGGAAATACAGTATGTAAGGCAAAAACAGACTTTGCAATATTCTAGCAAGCTGGTACAACATGAAGGATCAAAATCTGACCTACTTTTCTCCATTCGTAATTCCTTTAAGTTCAACTTCTGTTCAAGACCACTGAAATAAATAAGAAAATTTGGTCCCTTGCAAGCCAAATATAGAGAAATTACTTTTGCATGTTAAATACTTCTGAATATCAAATGTTGACCTTCTGGGGTTACTTTCCCACGTTAGTTTAGTATTTTTCTTTTCCAAATATATTTATTTTGTATTATTTTGTTCAAGGAAGCTAGCCAAAACGACGTTTTAACACTGTAACACTTCGTTGTTTAAAATAACTGAGCTGGTTTGGTCGTTTCGTAACACAGGCCTTTAACTATACTTGCTATAATGGTTAGCTACCCCGTGTTGTTCACATGTTACTAAACTACTCGAGCCACTGGTTTGCGTTAGCTACCAACTCTAAACGACATGACGATGCATTTTATATTTTTTTTTACACCTCCTTCTACCAAAGAACGTTTAAGATATTCAACATTTGCCTTACCGAATTGACTGCGTCTTGAAGTTGTGTTAGCCGGTCCGCCATATTGTCTGTTTCTGACGTAACTGTCGCGAGAACATAAAACATCTCGCGGTATATTCGGTATTTTGGGAACCTTGGTTGGCATAGGTTGGGTTACTTACTTTTACCGTCTCACAACTGGGTTCACAGCAAACTTGAAACGCGTTAAAAATCGATATTTTCATATCAGCGGAGGTTATCTTCTATTTTAACGAGGAACGGATCTTTATTAGACCCTGTTTGTGGCTGCTTTATGAGGACTAATGTTAGCCTTTAGCTAATATTAGCTACTAAACATCAACAGGAAGTAGCAGCGGAGTTAACGCAATTCCAATGTCTTGTACTGTGGCTTCCCCAGGTATGATCATTTTTGTTTCTTTAATTCATTATCTAAAATTGCATGGCAACACCGATTTGATATACGCACCCGTTTATAATGCGAGCATGTAAGTGGATTTGCATGAAAGCTTAACTCTGATTAGTAAGTTGGCTAATAAGTGAGCCCAGCTTGTGTGTGTATGTATGTATGTATGTATGTATGTATGTATGTATGTGTTGTTAAAATATATTTTACGTTGTCAGCTAACTGAATTTGGAAAACTGAGAAACTAATTCCCTTCACGTTTTATATAGCTGAGACGAATGTGCTTCCGAAGTAATTATGTAAAGTGAATCTGACACCTAAAACACGCAAGGCTTGCTCGTAATAAGCGAATTAGCTGACACAGCAGCTGTAATGACGAGTAGGTCGAGGAGGAGAAAGCCTAGACACAATGTCAATGAATGATTTTTAGCTGGTATTTTGAAGTCAGAGCTGACGCTTCAGTTGAGGTTACTTCTTGGTTTTCAGATATTTTTAAAATTATATAATACCAATATCGTGGTGGTGGTGTTGTTGTTTGATCAAGCAAAATAGATCTAGATCAAGCATTTCTGATTTAAGTCGTGTTTAAAACATATTAAAGTGATTATCATATAGAAAAAGACAACTTTTATAGAAAAAGGCTGCTGTAACATATTGCTGCTTAACAGTAGCAATAGCTTGCAAAAAGCCACTGCATCATGGTATATACATAGGTTTTTTTAGGACTGTTCAGAGTTCCCAGAAAACTTTCACTTGACTGCAGCTGCTGTATGTACAGATACAAAGTCAGCCTACCTTTAAATAAAGAAGCTATTTTAATAAGATATAATTCAATAGTGTCAGTCATCACTATAATGAATAGCTTGCTAATGGATAATTGCTTTAACTAAATGTAATACTTAAGGGAAGAAAAGAAGGATTGACGAGGTGGATGACTACTATGTTTGCAAGCAACCTTGTCCTAGCTCCTCTTAAGAATGACTTGTATTTCCTCAGGCATGAACTGTACATTAGAGAAGGTCCTGGCAGATGCCAAATCATTAGTGGAAAGGCTTCGCAACCATGACAACGCTGCTGAGATGTTAATCGAACAGACGACACATCTCAACAAGCGAGTAGAGGCCATGAAACAGGTAGGGTGTCACATGAACTTGGGGAAATGTGAGGCCTAAAGCATTTGATGTAGAATCCATGAAGTTTATTTCAAAAGCTGGAATAACACTTTTTAAAAGTATTTTTTAATTGTTATGATGATCTATCATTTTATATTTTAGACTGAAGGTTTTTCTGCTTGTTCTTTTTATTGATAGTACCAGGAGGAGATAGACGCCCTGAACGAGGTTGCACGGCATCGGCCTCGTTCCAGTCTAGTCCTGGGAATCCAGCAGGAAAACCGTCAAATTAGGGAGCTCCAGCAGGAAAACAAAGGTAGGCAGTTTCCTTTAATGTCAACTCTTCTGTTGAGAGATCGGATGGCCGGTGCATTTTTAGTTTTGCTTTGATTTGTGGAATATAAAGCCGGAATTTGATCCTTCCCGCAAATCAAACTTGTTCATACTTCATGTAGAGCTGCGTACATCATTGGAAGAACATCAGTCTGCCTTAGAGCTCATCATGACCAAATACAGGGAGCAGGTGTTCAGACTTCTCATGGCCAGTAAGAGGGACGACCCCGCCATCGTTACCCAGCTGAAGGAGCAGCACACTACGGTCAGTATCTGGTGCAAGTACTTTTAATGTATTATTTTGCTTTTTTTTTTTTACTTTTCTTGTGCATTAAAAAAAATCTTTGCAGGAAATGCAAGCACACATAGACAAGATCAACGAAATGGCCTCCGTGATGAGGAAAGCCATAGAGGTGGATGAGGAGCGAATATGTGAAGATGAGGAGAGGATTAAACAGCTAGAGGTAAAAGCCGAGCAGCATTACTTCCAATTGTTCCAAAGCTTTCAGACCAGGGGAGGGTACAAAAAATCCACAGAAGTTACAAATCAACCCAAACAAATGTCTGTTCATGTGACACCGAGGATCACAAGTGTCAAAGAAATTGACACTTGACACAAAGGCCAATAAAAGTCATCAGTGGAAACCTAAATGATCAAGCCTCTGAGGGGTGGAGTCAAAACTGGATCACAAGTCATAGTTAAAAATGTTCATGTGCTCCGATATATATTTATTTATTTATTTATTTATTTTAACAGTATATTCAGTGTGAGTTTGGAGTTTAAAAATGAACTAAAGCTTCATGTTGAGTTGAGATGTCAAAGCAGATCTTGACAGGGCATTTAAATTAAAAATTAGCCTTTTTATTTACATTTCCTCCAAGCTTTATTTTTTTCCTTTGACCTACTTTGTCATTTAGACATCCTACCGCTCTATTTTCATTAGGTTAAACAGATATATTTGTAGGCTTTTTGACCTTTACCTCTACTACTTGAAATTATCCATAAATCCCATAAAAGTTAGATTTATGTTACTATTTAGCGAACTAGCATTGCTAGGTGGCTTTAGCTTTTGACAGTAAGAACCATTAGTAGTGTTTCCACATGTTAACCACCAGATGTCAACAGTGAGCTTTTGAACTCTTAACTGTTTCCAAAGAGTCGTCCTACTGTAACTGTTTGCTTTATATTTTTTGATTTAAAATAGTCCCCCGATCCTTGAAATGCCCAGGCAGAAACTCTGATTACTACTGTGATACTTTTGGCCCTTCATATTAACATGCTTGGAAACACAAAAGAAAAATCAAATTTCCACTCTGTAACATGTACTGTAAGTGATTAAAACCTCATAAACCCATATTTTATTCACAGTAGTGAATAAGTAGCATTTTAAGAAAAACAGTAGCTCATTTGGAACTTAATACTAATAAATAATAATAATAAAAAAAAAAAGTTGGGATGGGGTAAACAAAAAGGAATATTTTCGGTTAACTGGCATAAAGATTAATACTCAACATGATTGGGTATAAAAAGGCATTTTAAAGAGGCAGAGTTTCTCAGAAGTAAAGATGTGCTGAGGTTCATCAATCTGCAAAAAATTGCATCTGCAACTTGTGGAACAATTTCAGAATAACATTTGTCAACATATAATTCTGAAGACTTTGAATATCTAATTATCTTCAGCTTGATAAATTCAAAGGATTCTGAGAATTTAGAGAAATCTCTGTGCTCAATAAAATTTGGGTTTATGGGATTTGCAAATCATTCTGTTTTTGTTTGCATTAAACACAGCATTTACATTGTCTCCGTGTATTTCAGCTGGAGAACAATGGACTCCGAGAGCTGCTGGGAATCAGTCGGGAAGCTTTTCTGGTTCTGAAGAGAGACGATCAATCAGACAGCACGTCGCTGTCGCCACTGCTCACTAGTGCCGACGTGAGCTTACGAAAAAGTTAAAGCCCAGGACGGCCCACCAAACCCCCAGCCCCTTACTGCTGCCGCTGTAGGGTACAGAGTCTACAGCCTGTTACCACGTGACCGCTTCAGATGTTGAGTCTCCTGGTGCATTTAGAACATCGCTGCTCCAGACCTGCATCCCTGTCTGATGATTCGGGCAACAAGCAGCGAGCCACCCCCCCCCCCCCTTTGTTCTTTTTCTTGTTTCTTGGTACTGCTGTAACGTTTTGTTCATTTTGGCAGCATGCACGAGCCCGCAGTGCCTGCAACATTTTAAGGTGTAAATGAGTAAACGAAGGGCTTGAGTTCAAATAAATCTGTAAACAAGAAAATTTGTTTGTAGAGTTTGTGTCAACTTCCAAATGTCACACGTTTCTTGTTCTGTTTTGGTTGCTCCTGCGGATACACAACTTCTCACTTTCACTACTCGTGTCAGTAAAAGTGGTTTCCATTCCCACCAATATTGTCACCGGCGGGAATAGAAACCATATCCAGAGAGGATCTGCTCCAAAGGGTGAGGTGCATCTGCTGCTAGCTGTGGAATAGAAATTTTCAACACTGTCAAACCACAGTGTAGTTATACTCCACTGAAAGGCTTGTAAACAAGTGCTTCATTGTTTCACTATTGCACATTTATATCATTAGATTTATTAGTAATTTTATCCACTATTTGAAAAATATATATATATACATGTTATTGGAAAGCAGTCAGTCTGTGCATTTCAGAGGATGGAAGAGAATATTTGTGGCATTATTGCATACAAAGTGAGATGACTGTCATAATAGTTGTTCATAAATTGGCTATTATTTTAGTCCAACTTGTGTTGGGGAATAGAATTTAGACAAGCTGAAAAGTAGAAGTACACTGCATCATATTTGGACTTGGGTGCAGTCTTTAAGTTATCTTTCCCCATATTTTTTTTACTGCAGACAACAAACCACACCAGAGGGGTGTTAGAAAGCATCTACCCATTCCATGGCTTATATTTGAATACTTAATTTAAATGTAAGTGCTGGTAAAGAGCAGCTCCAGTGCTGCTTTGTGCGCACATTAAATAGTGCCCGCCAGTATATAATAGTCTCCTGTTGTGATTTGTTATGGTCTGATGGACAGATCTAATTGAAGTGAGAAACGGCTAATGAGTTAAAGTCATCATTATTTAATTAAAAATGAATTAAAATTGTAAATAAATAATTGTTTAAATGTTTGAAATGAAATGAATTTAAATTTAATACATCATTTATATATTTTATTAATTAATTGTTTAACGTTTTATTTAATTATTGACACACTGAATTAATTATTTGATGTATCGAAGTCATTCAATTTGGCACTCGAGATCGTGTGGATGGTTGGTGACGCTAAAGGGAGGTGGGGATATCGCGGGACGGAGGACGAGAATCTCGCGGAGGCTTCGTTAAGCAGTCAAAGCGGCAGAGGGAGAAGGTCGGCGCAAGCAGGCTTTCACGTCAGTCAAGTATGTCGCTTTCGAGTTTGCAGGGACTCTTACTACCCAAACACGGGACGCTGCCACATTACCAATGATTTTACGGAGTAGCAGATAGAAAAGGGTTTGTTAAAAATTCAAAATAGAGAGGCGGAAAATGTCTCGGTGGATTTGGTTCCCGCTGCTCCTGCTCCTGCTTCTTCAGTTGGTGTATGAAGTTGAAGCGCAGGTAGAAAGTGAGTAGCCTTGCAACATGATTTTTTTTTCTTTCTAATCTGATGTAAATTGACTTTCGGTTTTACAAACCTTTAAATGTAAATGGTATATAATCAAAAAGCTATCATATTCAAACTAGTGGTGCTGTGTTTGGGCTGCAGGACACTGGAGTTTCCCTCTTGTATGGCAATAGCTAGCTAATTCACGCGTTATTCAATGTAACGGACTAAAACTGTGTTTATCCCACACAGCATATTCTTTGCGTGTTTAATTCGGTTATGTTTAAAGTTTGAAACGAGTGGATGCTCGTACACAGGATGTTAAGTCGTGCCCAACCTTATTGTGAGCTAAGCTGTGCTTTTAAAGCTGTCCTTAACGAGTATGCCGAGATTTACAGGTCCAGGTAGCTTACTTACATATTTTATCTGCATACAGGAAATGCAGACAGTAATGTGTGTCAGATGTGGTGGAAGGCACGGGGAAGAGGCAGCTAGGTCTTACCATAAGAAGAGCCTTAGACGGGCTACAAGAAGGAAATCAGAATTTTAATTGCACAATTTTCATGTCAGGTACGGGAGACTTGCACAAATCGGTTTAGCCAAAAAAAAAAAAAAAAAAAAAAGTGATGTCAAGTTCAAAGCTCCTGAGCTGTTACTCTAAATTTAATCTTGATGACCCTTTAACAAGTAAGAATCTCATCCAGATGGTGCTACTTTGAAAGTAGTGCTAATTCTAATCTAAATCAATGTATCCAAGTGTAAAAAAAAATAAAAAAATAAACCTATAAATAAAGATTACATATAAAGGGCTCAATAGTTGTCAGTTAAGCAGCTCGGCTGATGCAAAAGGCAAAGATAGCAGTCAACACGATGCAAAGTGATTAAACTTGTGTCAGAAATGCCCTGAGGTTGAAGTTCTGTCTGCATGTCAGGAGTGCGTAGGCACCTTTGCAGTGTGTGTAGCCTGCTTTGAAAGCTGTGTGTGTTTTGAAAGCTCCAGAACATTCTTTGATTTTCACACAACAAGTTAGTGAATCTCGCAAAAACTTACCTCACACATGCTGAGCCACCTCTTGTCCTCAAAACACACAGTCTTCGATGTTTGAAGTCTTCCCACACAGTTCCTGCTGAGGAACTATGCAGTAATAATTAAGGAAGTGTGGAAGATTGCTGTGTGTGAGTGCAACAAAACCAGAAGTGTGGCCTAACCGAAAGCAAGTGCAGTTACAAACAGAGTGTTTTCTTTGGTTTGTTTAATTATTGCCAAGATTCAGTTTTATTTATATGGCGCCAAATCACAACAACAGTTGCCGCAAGGCGCTTTATATTGTGAGGTAAAGACCCTACAATAATATAAAAATGGCATAATCATGTTCACATTTCACTGTCTGTTCTGTGTATTTGCATTGCCTTTCAAAAAGGGGGAAAAAACAGTTGTTTTCCAATGTAGTCTGTTCTTTTTAAAGGGCTGTATGATGCCACACTTGTAGCTGTCACTCTTTGTGCCTGGATTATGCTTCATTGTCTTAATATTTCAAATACAACTGCTAAGTGTAATCAACACTGGCCTATGATTTAAAAAAAATAAAAATAACTTATTCTGATTGACTTGAGGTATGGTTAAAATTAGAGGTCTTCACCAGAGACAGCTTAGACCTCAGTGGGCTATATATAATCAGGCTAATGAGTAGGGATGGGTATCGTTTAGATTTTATCTGATACCGGTGCCAAACTGGTACTTTTGAAACGGTGCTGGTGCTTAAACGGTGCTCAAACCGGTGCTTAAAGAATGGAGAACACAAAATTGGTCCAAAAACCTCTCATGTTTAGCTGTTTTTTTTTGTAAAAAGATAACAATGTTAGCCTTTTCTGCAGCTATAGGGCATATATGGTCTCACTCTTGGCTGGAAGCAGTGCTTAAACAATGGAAAAAACACAAACTTTGTCCAAAAACCTCTCATGTTTAACTGTTTTCCACTTTTTCTTTGGTCATTTTAGCCTTTTTGGCCAGGGTGAAGGGAGTATCTGCCATCAAACAAGAAGACAGCCGCATGTAACTATGACGGTGTTTGCTAGTTCACCTTACATGCATTAATGTAATAATGTGGTTAGCGTACTCAACGTTAATTACACACGAACAACATGAAGCTACTCACGCAGAGGAGAACGGCTGCTGCTGCCATCATCATCCGTCATCATTTCTGCTACGCTGACAGGGCTAGGGGCCAGGACTCTACTCTTCGGGTTTTTGGGGGATGTTGCTAACTCCAGGTCCGATAACAGGCACCACACCCGCAGTAGATGTGCACGGTGTGAGGTCTCGCAGCAAGCTATCAAATACGGCGCATTTCTCGGCTTTAAAAAAAAAAACACTATGCGTCGCCAGGTGTTTCATCAGATTTGAGGTGTTACCTCCTTTGACAGTATCACAGTATCAGCTTAAAGCACTTGTTGCAGGCTGCTGAGTTTGCATCTTTTGCTGTGAAGTACAGCCAGACTTTTGATCGCTTCGCCTTGGGCATTTTTAATCTGTAGCTCTGCTCTAAAAGAACCTACGTACCTGGCCCCGCCTACTATCCTCAGAAACGTAAAATGATTGGCTAGAATTGGCTCAGGGAAAAAAAAGCACCGAAATAAAGCACCGAAATGTGCGCTGCTTTTTGGTCTGGTTACTACCGTTTATGTCAGAACCGGTGCCATCATGGCATCGGACACCGGTACCCATCCCTACTAATGAGTCAGAAATGGCCAGTAAGGAACCTGTAGTTTGATGTTAAGTGAGGACACTGATAAGATCTAGGCTGCCTGATCGGTTCCAGTTATTGTTGTTTTATGTTTTATTGTTGTTTTATGGAATAATGCAGATCTGTTAGAAAGAACATAAACAAAAAGAAAACCAGCAGTCATGTAAGCAGATGATCAGAAGAAGAAGAAGACATGTTTTATGAGTCCAGGCCTATCAAGCGGTTTATAAATACATTTTTTGTTTTGTTTTGTTTTGTTTTCTGAACTGAATCTCTTCATGCAGATCTTTACACAACAGGAAACATAATAAATGAGCAGCTGACATTTTACAGTTCGAGTCCAGCCATCACTCTGACAAAACCTCCAGTTTCTGAGATGTTGTAGGAGGTTTATGGTGCCATTTAACCAACGTATCAAATTGAGATAGTACACTCGATTATTTCCGTATAGTACCCTCAGCACAGAGAGCACGCCTTCATTCAGGCTTTTGTGTGATTAATCTGTTTTAAGATCTGGTTTAAGGTGGCGTGTTTGGCTTATCACCTACTGTCAAACCTGCTGCTCTGTCAGGTGATTAGCATTTTACTGTATGTTGACTAGTACCAGCTACAGCCTGTCTTCTTTTCCACAGTAACTTAGACCGACTGAAGTAGGAGAACAAATACTGTGTACAAGTACTGTGATGAATTTATCATCAACTTTCTTGGACTTGGCTTATAAAAATCAGCGCTCACATGACTTTAAATTTCATTTTCATCAAATTTTATCTGAACCTCTTTAAGTACAGTTAAAGATCCCTCTGTGGTAATCACTTCCCTTTCGACTTGTGCCTCTCCACCACTGTGTCAGAAGACTTTATTTTAAATTTTTGGAGTAAGTGGAGATAAATTTGAAAAGCAGGGTGGGTGGTGAGTGATGTGACTAAAAGAAAACCACAAATCCTCACTTGCAGAATAATTAAATCACACTTTTCCTGTTCTTTCTCAGACCGGGTGATTTTCCTGCCGGGGAGGTTCCAGAACGTGAGCATCTCGCAGAATGAGACAGTGCAGGCGGTGGTGTCCACGATCCCTTCAGAGGTCGCTTTCATCACTCTGCAGTTCCACACGCAGCATCGAAACGCAACAATGTCCTACACAAGGGTGAGCAAATGCTGAGATGATAACCTCTCGTTTAAAGAGGTGGAAAGAGGTGTGAAAGTGTGTACTCGAGTAGAAGTGCTGTTGAAATATTACTTAATTAAATGAAAAAGTACTGGTGTTATCAGTAATAGGCTGTATATGAAAGATGGCTGTACACCAGGACATCACCTTTTAAAGGCTTAGCTTTTTTGTTTTGTTCTGTTCTTCCATTAAAAACACACCAACACCACCAATATCACTTTGTCAGTAGGCAAGTAGACAAATTTAAAATTCTAATATTGCGACATTTTTATGAACACTTTGAAGCCTAAACTTTAGCTTCATGGTGGGTACCATTATTTCCCTGTACGGCTGCTATTCAAGCAGAGATAAGCTGTAGAGATCAAAACTGTTTTTTTGTAAATGGCTGTAAAAATATTAATTTGATTCATTTTAATATAATTTGCTTTGTCACTTTTTTTAAAGCTTTTGAGGCTGCCATTTGAGAATTGCTTACGTAGCCACATTCTTCAGTAAAATTGTATAGATATATTGTGTTAATATTTCACATTTGGCCTGTATTTAGGACACAACATTGAAACTAACAAAGCCACAAATACAACAAATTGTAATAGTGGGTATTTGTTTATTTTACTGTGTTCTCCTCACACGCTAAGTAAATATTAGTTCATTTAGATGGATGTCAGTGGCAAACAAGAAGTTGACAGTGATTTCAGTAACTAGCTGGCTGAGCTGCCATTGGTTAGTCCTCAGGCCTTTGTGAAACCAGAAACGTGTCATGACAATTAGTGAAGGCACTTAAAGTACAGTTTCCATGTTTGTTTAACTGTTTCTTTAAGCCAGCGGTCCCCAACCCCTGGGCCACGGACCGGTACTGGTCCGTGAGTCATTTGGTACCGGGCCGTGACAGTTGAGGCTCAGGTGTGAAGTGTATGGTTTTCAGGGTTTTTATCGTCAACTCGGTTTCCCTGGGTCTTTTCCCGTGTTGTAGTTGTGCGTCTGATTTTGAAAGAAATATTTACGCGTTACCATAGCGACCAGAGAGCATTAAAGGGCAGAGAGGTGAATGTTACACTCAAGTTTGTTGGTGCATTTCAGGAGGACGCTGCTAATAAACTTACACAATTACACAGTGAATTCGCATTTATTATTATATTTACAAAATACCACAGTTTTTGTCTTGGTCTTATTATTTTATTTTGTTGTATTTATCTGCAACACCTTAAAGGCTGGTCGGTGAAAATATTGTCTGACATTAAACCGGACCGTGGCGCAAAAAAGGTTGGGGACCGCTGATTTAGGCTGCATGCTGCTGTGTAGCTAATTGTTTAGAGAGAACACAGAGCAGGCTCTTACACTTATGCAGCTTCATGAATCGGATGAAATGTGAGACAGAGTAAGAGTTAAAGAGGGGACGTTTTCTGTTACATCACCAAATCAGATGTGTAATCTAAATTGGGTGATCCTTAAGAAGTGTGGTCACATGACACAGCAAAAATATAAACGGAAATAAACTCAATTACAGGCATATTTCATAGTGTATCACGGGCAGTTAGTTCTACATCTGGCTAATGAATGAGGGTTTGTGAGTGAGGTCATCTGACCCTCTGAGAGAACCCACAGTCAGCTGATCTACAGTCCTCTGGTCATGAGTGGCAGACGGGGCGTTCCTCGGGGGAAAAACTTCTGGCGTCAGTCCCAGAAGTCTGAGGAGACAGCGCCGTTTGGGTCCATGCAGCACACAGGAGCATGGAGAGTAGTTTAGCTTAACTTTGGTTATTTTTGTTTCTGGTGGTGGCAACAGTGGAAAGGGCCCTAAAAACAAATCCATGTGACTGAAGACTTGTCTCATCATTAAGACATGTCTCAAGTTTAAAAATCACCATCAATCACCAAAACCAAGCACAAAGAAATTTAGAAAGAGCAAAACAGGAAGTGTGCTTTTACACAGCATCAGATAGAGCTTAATAAAAAGTGAATATGCAGATTGTGCACATCACTTTCCTTTATATTCTTATCTCTCTTTTGTCAATTTCCTTTTTTTCTTCCTTTTTATAACTCTGGCTTGTTTGACACGATACCCACAAGATCCTGATTTATATTTGTCGTTATTTATCGGCTGTCAATGTTTTTGGTGACTGAATATTTCAACTAGAAGCATAAAAACAGATAAACCTAAGCATTTTTTTTAAAGGAAATGCTAAACCAAACCTACACTTAATTATATCACTGTTTTACCCGCTTCCTGTTGGTGACTTAAGTGTTGAAACTTTAACTCACTTGTGATAGTTGGGTTTGAAGCGACCCCACCTCTGCGGCTGATGACACAACTGAAGTTGAGCCTGTGCTGACTTGAGAATCTCTACATACTCCAGCAGCGTCTGTGTCACCAAGAGATGGTGATACAATGCGGTTATTATACACCAGTGGGACTGAGAGCCATGTCATGGGGGCGCAGATCTTCTATGCCGCCAGGCCTGTCACACAATAGTAATTCAGATCATTGCCTGAGTATGAGCTTTTTCCATTTGCTGTCTGTCACAAGCAAAAATCTTTCCACGTGAAACAAAGTACAGATAATGTAAAGTCTCTCGGTTTTCATTAGACTCTGCCAGCTCAGTGCTGAAGCATGTTTAGCGTCGCGCTCTAACCCGTGCGATAAAGTATTTCTTGCTTTGATAAAACATATTCTTTAACTCTAAACCAGCTTGTTTATGTGAACGCAGCGCTCACCAGGTCAGGATGTGGTATACCATGTGACACACGTCTGTGGTTTATTCATCCTGCTCAAAGGCAGTGAAATTCAAATTTAATGAAATTTGACAACAAAAAAACATTTATAGTAAGAAGTCAATTTAATGCAAAGTTAAAGGAGTAAAATGGAGTTTTCTTCTTGTCAACAATCTCTTCAATCACGAGCAGTTCTCATTTCCAAATGAAGTAGCTGTTGTATTGTTCACAAACGTAGCTCTATCCTAAAACTACAGGACATCTGCAAGCTGCTTTGCAGACCACGCCCACCCCGACACATGCTTTTAATGCTGATTCAATCAGTCTCATATCTGCTTTCTTTGATGCCTGCTCTGTTTTCTACAGGTCTTACTGCTGTGACAGAAGAGTGTGAAAATCACAGAACAGAACCATTGTACCAACTAGAAATTACAGCAGAAGGAAGTTATCTTTTTTTAACTGTAGCGGTGCTTCCTGGGCCTGAAGATCTGACTCTTAAAATAAAATGTTTGTCATTCTTCTTAGGAGCTCTATTATTGGAATGTATGTCCTTTTTTTTTTTTTTTTTTTTTTTTACATAGCACGAGTTGAGTAACGTTCTCTTTCTCTTGTTTTGGAGACAAACACCAGCATTTAAGGTGTTTAACTTTGTTAGGACCTGAGTCTGCAGTGAATCATAATCGCTGGCAAGTTCACACTAAGCCACCGAACAAAGAACCGAGTGTGTTGAGACGTTCAGAGGAGAAAGTGTTTATGTATGTTAACTGGCAGGGGATCGTCACCACCTGAGTTTGAGATCAGACTGTACATCATTTTGGTCAAGACAGAACTATCTCACCCACGTTTGAATGGAAATGTTTCATGGTCCTCAGAGATAAGGGCCTGATGGCTTTGGTAATCCACAGTCTCTCATCTATAACCACCATGAAGTTGAATGTTTGGTAAAATTTTTCCTCAAGCACCATCATGAGGTCAGAACATGAATGGGAGCACTTCTATGTTTTCTAAACAGCACAGCATGTGCCTCTGCATATTATCTGCTTACTGATTGATATCTATCTCTGTTCGGATCAGATGCCGGGCCTGGGCCTCTCCCTGACTGCGGTGGACTCGGGGCTCGTGTCGGCTCTCCGGCGGGCCCAAACGTCCCTCACCTTGTTCCTGTCCTCTCCTGATGGCAATACCGTGGCAGGGACCGGGGTCATCCTCTCCTACTCCAGCACTGGTAACACTTCGACTGTCCTTCATTACAAAATATATCAGTGTGCTTCTCTTCTGACTTGTTTCACTGTCTTTGCCTGAGAAGCACAAAACAGGAAAGTAAAAGGAGAAGAAAGCAAAAACTTTGGCCATTAACTAAAAAAAAACATGTCAGCGCAGTGTGATGGGGACTGGAGGAAACCAGAGCCGACCACGAGTGTGTACTCGCACTGATTTGGTTTACCTCCACTGGGTGTTGAAACCTCTTTTAATAAGTCATGTTGACATAGCAGAATGACTCTCAGCCTGCCTCCTATTGGCCCACCACGTCCAGTCCAGCATCTAACAGTGAATGTGTTCTGTGTCAGATCCAGTTCCAGGAGCGTGCAATATGGAGTTTAACCTGAACATTGACCCAAACATCTACATCCACTACAATCTCTATGAGACCACGATCCGGTTTGCACCTGCCAACCTGGGATATGAGAGGTAGCACATGACACCGACTCTTAATTGTTTTCTTCACTTCCTGTTCAGCCTGTTGAGCCACAGGCATCAGCGGCTCTGTAAAGAGACATTTGCCGCGCGCTATCGTCAAACCACCTCCGTTTGTTTTCTTTGAAATGATCTCGTGCTCTCTCTCTCTCTCACACACACAGCCTCACCTTCTCACGCTCTGCTTTGTAGATCAGTGCCACAGAGTTGTCCTGAAATGGTTTTGCTCACTTACACACAGTCATTTCCTGTTTGGTCTGTGGAGACTCTATTCAAATTTTGATGTGAAAGCTTTCGGGGGAAAATGTGCATCTTATTTGCTTGTAGATAATACGTTTGTTAGACAGTGTCACACTTTCTCCCTGTTTTGTTTTTGTCTTGTTGTTTTTTTTAAATTTCAAACATCATGCATGTAACATGGTAAATGGTTTCGATGTCATTGCTAGAGTGGTTTAACTTTAAACACTAAAGGTTGGTTTAGTGATGCATTAGAAACTCTTCTTGTCTGACATGTCTAACTGGAGTTGTGTTATTATATCATGTGATCGGTCGGCCTGCTGACCACTCCCTCTAACCTAAGATTCAGGTCTTAGCTGTGCGACAGGTTTTGAAAAAATGTAATACTCTGAAAAAATGAAAACAAAATTTTGGCGACCCAAAGATAAATGCATGTTCCTCCTGTCCATCAGAGATGGAGCTCCTCCAGCCTGCGACCAATCCACAGGAACCGACACACGCTGGCGGCTGCAGTACGACATCTACCAGTACTTCCTGCCTGAGAACGACCTGTCAGAGCACAGCCTGTTCACCGGCTTTCAGGCCGTGGCCGACAAGCAGGGCATGATGGAGAACGGCAAACGGGTATGCAACGTGAACACAGTGGATGCCGAAGATTAGCTGTCGAATGTGCCAGAGCTGCCTGTTTACAAGTCTCCCGCCTTTTCCTCTCTGTGTCTCCCCATAGGTCATGACGCTGAAATCGACAGACGTGAGCTCGATGGTTTTCAACTCCATCCCCGGTCAGGGCATAATCTACTCTGTGATCGTCAGAGACCCGCTGTTGAACACCTCGGCCTCTTACGTGCCCGCCCACACCTACGCCTGCAGCTTTAATTCCACTCTGGACAGCTGTCAAACTCTCGGTGAGCTTCTGAGCTCTGTCGAAAACTCGATGCTATTGAAGCATGGATTTCTGACTGTATAAATGACTGGCTTATTGTAACTGCGGTTTGTAAATGATATTTCAGGGAAGATATCTACAAAAATCTTCTTCACCATCACTGGCTTGGCAGGGCTGTTTGTCTGCTTCTTTGGGCATCGATTCTTTAAATGTGGTGAGTAGTTAGTTCTTGTTTTGTGTGGCTTTGGTGATACAGTATCCCAGTGCATGATGGTCAGTCTGTGTAGTATTATTACTACTACAGTCAGGACATTTTACAGGACGTTTATGAGTATATAGCTCTGAATGCAGGATACTAATCCAGCACGAGTCAAATTTTTTGTTGATTCGTGTCAGTAACTTTATTTGTATTGATGGGTCCACATCATCATCTTTGTAGCTGATGAAACTTCAGGTTTCAGTCACTCTTTAGTCTTAAGCCTCTAAAGCTTCCTCTCTAGACTCCAAATGAAACTCTCAGCCAGTTGTTTATTTTATAAACAAGAGCCTCCAGTCACGGTTCCTTACATGGTCAGCAGAGAGAATTATGGGGTCAGAAGCTGTTTAAAAAGAAAAGCTAACTTCATCATAGAAACTAAACAAAGACAAAGCCTCAAATGCATGCGGAGTTGCTGCAACATCTTCCCAGCACTTCACTCTTAATAGAATAGAATAGAATAGCTTTTTATTGAGAGTGAAGTGCTGGGAAGATGTTGCAGCAACTCCGCATGCAACATCTTAAGTCGGTGGGTTTTAGCAGTGGCCTGCCTCTCATGTGGTCTCCCTGGCGTGTCACGCACAAATGCATTTGTTCTAAACTAAACCCATGACTGTGATCGGCCCCCGCTGCCAGTACTTCTGATGAATCTGATAATGACAGACACAGTATGTCTCCCCGGTCTGAGGAGAATTTGTTATTCCGGAGCATGAGGCTTCATGACGTCCCAGGAGCTGGAATTTCCGTAGCTTTAATAATGTTTGTGTGAAATGTGAAGAGAATGAATTGCTGTTTGGTGTTTCTTCTCTTTCCCCCCTCTGACTTTTGTTTCTTGGGCCCTGTTTCCACCTCTCCTGGCCACACAGAGCTGTTTTGCATGGGATTCAGCTTTGCAGCCTTTTTCTTCTTCATCCTCATCACAAGGACCACAGAGCTGGACTATGACAGTAAGTGGGGTGTTTTTTTTTTTTTTTCTAGGCTCTCGGTCTTTTCACATGATGTGCAGCATTTCATGCTTTTCACTGCTGTCTGTGTCTTTCTCTGTGCAGTCCGTCTGGCCCTGTCAGCCATGCTCGGCGTGGTGGGCGGGATCATCCTGGTCATGATATGGTGGCGTTTCGGTTCAGTCGTGGCCGTGGTCGTGATTGTGGTCGGCCTGATGCTCGGTTTCCTCCTTGCCTCCGTTGTCCTCTTCACTCCATTAGGTACGGAATAAATCTGGCTTTTGTTGTGTGTCGTTGACTCTTCAGTACTGTGAGAAAAACCTACAGCTTATTGTTAAACATTTCATGTTCCATAAGTTTCTGTGTGTCGTGGTCTTTCTGCAGGAGACATCGATGTGTTCAGGAAATCCGATGCTGTGTTCTGGGTGACGTTCTGCTGCGTCACGCTCATCGTTCCACTCTTTTTCGTGCGTTGGCCCAGAGAGGTAACTGATTTAACGCTTCAGGAGCTGGAGGTGTTTAAAGGTTTTTAGCATCACCTGGTGGTCATGTCAAGAATGACATTTAGGTCAACAGCAGGTACCATAGTTAGAAAGACTCTATCATCCAGAGCCAGCTCTAGGTTCTGGACATAAATAACACTAAACATTTGTCAGCAAATAGTCATGTCATTAGTTTAAGCAATTATATGACTCTTGTATTGACTGTAAGGGTCTAATGGTGCTTAATCCATCATTATTTCATTCATCATTCATGTCCTGTTTTGGTCACCTGCGCAGCATGCTGCATTGCTGCCTGGCTAGAATAATAATTTCAGCTTTATATAACATTTAAGTTACACAGCCCAAAATGATCAAACAAGTGTGCTGATAAGATAAATTCACTATTTTTGGAGAAATGGCACTGTCCAAAACACAATTACAACACACAGAGTGCAGCATAGATTTTGTTAGCCTTCATAGCTCAAACAGTAAAAATCATGTGTGTGTTTCAGGGAAACATCACCACATGTGGGATCGTTGGCGCTTACGCTGTGGTTCTGGCTGTCAACGCCTACATTTACACAAGCCTCTCTTACATCACTCTGAATATCCTCAAACGCTTGCTCAACAACACCTTCAGCGCAGTGTTCACTGACGTGCCGTTTCAAACCATCGGTGAGTACACGAGTCAATGTCAAAAGCTCAGCAAAGTTGGCAAAGTCGAGGTACTGGCCTTCAACTAAAATCCTCTGGTTTTCCTTTGACCAGATTACGTCATGATCACAGTGTGGGTGGTGCTCAGCGTGTGCGGCATCGTCCTGCAACTCTACCGCGAGCGCTCCCGGCCGTTCTTCCCGCCCAGCCCGTATATCATGTGGCAACAAGAACGCGAGCGGCGCAAAACTAACATCCTGGACCCGAGCCACCACTTCCCCTCTCTGCCCAGCCGCCTCCTGGCCCGAGTGCGGCAGCTCACCAAGCGCACGGAACCGGCGGGAGAGCACACACCACTGCTCCTGTAAACCCAGGTCGCCTTCAGCGGGTGAGGTTACGTTTGACCTGTGGAGCCTCAGGGTGCCAAGTTACAGGTATACCAGAGAGTCTGATTGGACAGGTGCTGAGGCTCCAGCTCAGGTCAGCCGATGGAACTTGGGCCTTAGTAAAAAGCATGAGTGACATTACAGACCTCAAGCGGAAGGAGCAACTTCCTCTGACAACTAACGCCACTTTTATCAAACACTTTAAGACATTTTAAAAGTCACAGAGGAGGAACTGAAAGAATTGCCTTAATTATCTTTTTAATGTCTAAGATGTGTCTGTTTTGATGCTTCATGTTGTCGCTTCTACTCAGTTTACCGTTTGCACTGAAGTCCCAAACCACTAACAGTTCACAAAGCGGGACATCTCATCTCAAGTTACTCAGATTATTTCCATCAGCACCAGTTTGTTTTTGTTTTTTAAAGTGTCAAAACAGAAGATATGCGTGTCCTTGGTACATTGTGTAGACCTGCTGACCACTACTGGCATGGCAGACTTTAATATGGAAGTCTCATGAGCCACTTAAAGTTTGAACTGGACTCCTGAAGGTCACAAAAGACATTTTAAAACATTTTAAACAAAAAGAATAATAAATCAAGATTTAATATGTATCTAAATGTGTGCCAGATATGAATGTTTTAACCTGTTTGCTTATCTTGATTGGATGAAGTCATGCAGTCCTGTTGCTCTTTTTGTACTTTGCACACTGGATTTTACAGTTTTTTTTTTTTTTTTTAAAAATTCCTGTTGCTTTTATGGTGCTGTTTGATTTCCTGTGAATCTGTTGTGCCACAACTTTTCTCAGGGCTTCACACTCAGCGTGAAGACTACTGATGAGACAGCTGATGAACCCTTTTGCCTTTCAGCCAACAGGAGTTTGTTAGGATTTCAGAACTGTTCACATGACTTTTATTAATGGCATCGAGATCTGTTTTAAAAGATAAGGTCAGTTGTAAATTGTAATTTAATGTGTTTTGATATTTAATAAATGCCTACAGGTAAGAACGTATCGCTTGTCTGATCGTTCTCCAAACAAAGGTGTTCTGACGATTTTTTTTCTTCCATCATGTTTCTGACCTTCATCCTTATGAAGGATCAATATAAGCTCTATAGAGTAGTGATGGGATGTATCTAAAAGTAAAGACAATTCCTCTCCATTGTTTTTGTATTTTAGCTCATTTTTTAATGAGATATATATTATATTCATATATTATTAGATATATTTTGTCACAGCTGAAGTTAATTTCATAGTTCAGTCATTTCATAGTTCAGTCATTTCATAGCGTCCCAATACTGGATTGATGAAACTAGTACATTTTCTCAAGAACATTTTTGGCCAAATCTTGGCCAACTGAAAAGTATGCACATGAAAAGTATGAGCATGCACAGCACTCAATACTTAGTTGGGCTCCTTTTGCCTGAATTACTGCATCAATGTGGCACGACATGAACCAGATACTGGTACTGGTAGCTTGTGTGCAGGTGCCAAGTCCTGTTGGAAAATTAAATCTGCATCTCCATAAAGTTGGTCAGCAGCAGGAAGCATGAAGTGCTCTAAAACTTCCTGGTATACGGCTGTGTTGACCTTGGACCTCAGAAAACACACTGGAGCAACACCAATGGATGACATGGCACCCCAAACCATCACTGACTGTGGATACTTTACACTTGACCTCAAGCAATACAATGTGGATTCTGTGCCTCTCATCTATTGCTCCACACTCTGGGACCCTGATTTCCAAAGGAAATGCAAAATTTACTTTCATCAGAGATAATTGGCAAACCTTCTGGAGGAAACCTGGTCTAGTTAGGAGAGACGGCATCCATCCCACTTTGGATGGAGCAGCTCTCATTTCTAGAAATATGGACAAATTTATTAAACCCCCCAAAATATGACTATCCAGAGTTGGGACCAGGAAGCAGAGTTGCAGTCTTACACGCCTCTCTGCAGCTTCTCTCCTCCTGTTACCCCCCCAAAAACCCATCTCCATTGAGACTGTGTCAGCTCCCAAACAGACAAAATACAAACTAAAAACCAGCAATAAACAACTTAAACATAAAAAATCAAAAAGAAAGAACAATACAGTATCCACATCTGAACCAAAGAGTAAAACAGTGAAATGTGGATTATTAAATATTAGGTCTCTCTCCTCCAAGTCTCTGTTAGTACATGACTTAATAATTGATCAACAAATCGATTTACTCTGCCTTACAGAAACCTGGTTGCAGCAGGATGAGTATGTTAGTTTAAATGAATCAACACCCCCGAGTCATTCTAACTACCAGAAACCTCGAAGCACAGGCCGAGGGGGCGGTGTGGCAGCAATTTTTCACACCAGTCTATTAATTAACGAAAGACCAAGGCAGACTTTTAATTCATTTGAAAGCCTGATGCTTAGCCTTGTCCAACCCAGCTGTAAAACTCAGAAACCAGTCTTACTTGTTATTATCTATCGTCCACCTGGGCCTTACACAGAGTTTCTCTCTGATTTCTCAGACTTTTTATCTGATTTAGTGCTCAGCTCAGATAAAATAATTATTGTGGGTGATTTTAACATCCATGTAGAGGCTAAAAATGACAGCCTCAATATGGCATTTAATCTGTTATTAGACTCAATTGGCTTCTCTCAAAGTGTAAAAGAACCCACCCACCACTTTAATCACACTCTAGATCTCATTTTAACATATGGCATAGAAACTGAACATTTAACAGTGTTTCCTGAAAACCCTCTGCTGTCTGATCATTTCCTGATAACATTTACATTTACAATAATTGATTACACAGCAGTGGAGAGTAGACTTTATCAAAGTAGATGTCTTTCTGAAAGTGCTGTAACTACGTTTAAGTCTTCAATGCCCTGTACCAACATAGAGCAGAGCAGCTATCTGAACGCTACCCCAACAGAGGTTGATCGTCTTATTAATAATTTTACCTCCTCACTGCGTATGACTCTGGATACTGTAGCTCCTGTAAAAACTAAAGCCTCAAATCCAAAGTCCCTGACTCCGTGGTATAATTCTCAAACACGTAGCCTAAAGCAGATAACTCGTAAACTGGAGAGGAAATGGCGTGTCACAAATTTAGAGGATCATCATTTAGCCTGGAGAAATAGTTTGCTGATTTATATGAAAGCCCTCCGCAAAGCCAGAACATCTTACTATTCGTCACTGATTGAAGAAAATAAGAACAACCCCAGGTTTCTCTTCAGCACTGTAGCCAGGCTGACAAAAAGTCAGAGCTCTACTGAGCCAACCATCCCTTTAACGCTAACTAGTAATGACTTCATGAACTTCTTCACAAATAAAATTCTTATCATTAGAGAAAAATTACCAATAATCATCCCACAGATGTAATATTATCTACAGCTACTCTTAGTACCATGGATGTTAAGTTAGACTCTTTTTCTCCAATTGATCTTTCTGAGTTAACTTCAATAATTAATTCCTCCAAACCATCAACGTGTCTTTTAGACCCCATTCCTACAAAACTGCTCAAAGAAGTCCTGCCATTAATTAATTCTTCGATCTTAAATATGATCAACCTATCTCTAATAATCGGCTATGTACCACAGGCCTTCAAGGTGGCTGTAGTTAAACCTTTACTTAAAAAGCCATCTCTAGACCCAGCAGTCTTAGCTAATTACAGGCCAATCTCCAACCTTCCTTTCATATCAAAAATCCTTGAAAGAGTAGTTGTCAAACAGCTAACAGATCATCTGCAGAGGAATGGCTTATTTGAAGAGTTTCAGTCAGGTTTCAGAGCTCATCACAGCACAGAAACAGCTTTAGTGAAGGTTACAAATGATCTTCTTATGGCCTCTGACAGTGGACTCATCTCTGTGCTTGTCCTGCTAGACCTTAGTGCTGCGTTCGATACTGTTGACCATAATATCCTATTAGAGCGATTAGAACATGCTGTAGGTATTACAGGTACTGCACTGCAGTGGTTTGTATCATATCTATCTAATAGACTCCAGTTTGTTCATGTAAATGGAGAGTCCTCTTCACCCACTAAGGTCAATTATGGTGTTCCACAGGGTTCGATGCTAGGACCAATTCTATTTACATTATACATGCTTCCCTTAGGCAGCATCATTAGAAGACATAGCATAAATTTTCACTGCTATGCAGATGACACGCAGCTCTATCTATCCATGAAGCCAGGTAACACACACCAATTAGTTAAACTGCAGGAATGTCTTAAAGACATAAAGACCTGGATGGCTGCTAACTTTCTGCTTCTTAATTCAGAAAACTGAGGTTATTGTACTCGGCCCTGAAAATCTTAGAAATATGGTATCTAAGCAGATTCTTACTCTGGATGGCATTACCTTGGCCTCCAGTAACACTGTGAGGAACCTTGAGTCATTTTGACCAGGACATGTCCTTCAACGCACATATTAAACAAATATGTAAGACTGCTTTCTTCCATTTGTGCAACATCTCTAAAATTAGAAATATCCTGTCTCAGAGTGACGCTGAAAAACTAGTTCATGCATTTATTACTTCCAGGCTGGACTACTGTAATTCTTTATTATCAGGATGTCCTAAAAACTCGCTGAAAAGCCTTCAGCTGATCCAAAATGCTGCAGCAAGAGTCCTGACAGGGACTAGAAAGAGAGAGCAGATTTCTCCTGTTTTGGCTTCCCTTCATTGGCTTCCTGTTAAATCCAGAATTGAATTCAAAATCCTGCTCCTCACATACAAGGTCTTAAATAATCAGGCCCCATCTTATCTTAACGACCTTGTAGTACCATATCACCCTATTAGAGCACTTCGCTCTCGCTCTGCAGGCCTACTTGTTGTTCCTAGAGTATTTAAAAGTAGAATGGGAGGAGAGCCTTCAGTTTTCAGGCCCCTCTTCTGTGGAACCAGCTTCCAGTTTGGATTCGGAGACAGACACTATCTCTACTTTCAAGATTAGGCTTAAAACTTTCCTTTTTGCTAAAGCATATAGTTAGGGCTGGACCAGGTGACCCTGAATCCTCCCTTAGTTATGCTGCAATAGACGTAGGCTGCCGGGGATTCCCATGATGCATCGAGTTTTTCCTTTCCAGTCACCTTTCTCACTCAGTATGTGTTAACAGACCTCTCTGCATTGAATCATATCTGTTATTAATCTCTGTCTTTTTTCCACAGCATGTCTTTCATCCTGTTTTCCTTCTCTCACCCCATCTGGTCGCAGCAGATGGCCGCCCCTCCCTGAGCCTGGTTCTGCCGGAGGTTTCTTCCTGTTAAAAGGGAGTATTTCCTTCCCACTGTCGCCAAAGTGCTTGCTCATAGGGGGTCATATGATTGTTGGGTTTTTCTCTGTACCTATGAAGCGCATTAAGGCGACTTTTGTTGTGATTTGGCACTATATAAATAAAATTGAATTGAATTGAATTGAATTGAATTGAATTGAATTGAATTGAATTGAATTGAATTGAATTGAATTGAGAGAACATAACTTAGGACCACTCAGCAGCAGTCCAGCCCTTTTTGTCTATAACCCAGGCGGGACACTTCTGATGCTGCCTGTTGTTCAAGAGTGGCTTGACACAAGGGATTCAACAGCTGAAACCCATGTCTTGCATACATCTGTGCGTAGTGGTTCTTGAAGCACTGAGTCCAGCTGCTGCCTACTCTTTGTGAATCTCCCCCACATTTTTGAATGGGGTTTTTTCACAATCCTCTCCAGGGAGTGGTTATCCCTATTGCTTGTATACTTTTTTTCTACTACATCTTTTCCTTCCCTTCACCTCTCTAGTAATTTGCTTTGACACAGAGCTCTGTGAACAGCCAATGACCTTTTGTGTCTTGCCCTCCTTGTGCAAGGTGTCAATGGTTGTCTTTTGGACAACTGCCAGGTCAGCAGTCTTCCCTGTGATTGTGTACCCTATAGAACTAGACTGAGAGACAATTTAAAGGCCTTTGCAAGTGTTTTGAGTTAATTATCTGATTCAATATTGAACCTTTTCAAAAAATTCTAATTTTCTGAGATACTGAATTTGGGGTTTTCATTAGTTGTCAGTTATAATCATCAAAATTAAAAGAAATAAACACAGTCTGTGTGTAATGAATGTATACATTATACAACTTCCGCTTTTTGAATGGAACTGGTGAAATAAATGAACTTGATGATATTCTAATTTTATGACTAGCATCTGTATATCTGTAGCCTCCGCTTCCTCATCTCTCAGAGGTGAGCTCTGTCCATGGTGCTGATATAAATTACAGGTGTAGCTCATATGGGTCTTTGGGGCATATTGGTCCTGGAGACAAATGTATTGCTGTGATAAACTTTTTGTGGCTACACTTCATTATATACTTCAATTCAGTTTTATTCATATGGTGTCAAATCACCACAGCAACTTTAAGGTACTTTACGTTGTAAAGTTAGCAATCAGGTGATCTATGAGCAAGCATTTTGTGAAGGTGGGAAGGAAAAACTCCCGTTTAACAGGAAGAAACCTCCAGCAGAACCAGGCTCAGATTTGTTCCTCCTCTAAAGCTTCAAAACTCTCTGAATACAAAGCTGTGGTTGGCAGAAATGTGGCAAAATGTGAAAAATTTGTTCCAATACTAGACACATTTAGCCACATTTAGGAACTATATAAAACACTTGAATTCAATTCTGCAAACTTTTTTTTTTTTTTTTTTTAAATAGTGGTTTGTGTGTATTTTTAAGTTTTGTCAGGATCAATGCAAAACTTTTTCATAAATTTTTAAACACCACTGAAGAATTTGAGGTATTTTCTTTTTCAAATGTCAGCTTTTTCCCCACAATTATTTGTCTAACCACACATTTTATACTTCAAACTGCAGTTTGAAGTATAAAATGTGTGTGCCCCTTAAGAAAATGGCCTTTAAAAGGCGCAGACACTCACACAATTCAAACTAGGAGCCCGAGTGCAGCGAGTCCCTCGACCATTAACTATAATGTTAACTTTTCTCCTGTCTCTTGAGCAAAAGCAGAAGCGAAGGCAGGTTTTAAACTGCGATTTCTCTGCTAAGTTTGGTGTCATCGACACAGGAAAACATATGTACTGTTACAGTCACATGTCCTTGTGCTCGTTCTGTGAAAAGTTTTACGTGGAGAGCGAGAAGTCACGAAACGTCCAGATGAACAGAATCAGCTTTTTGGGATGGAGAGGTTCAGTTTCTATGGTGTAGGGTCTTAATTCAGGGTTTCTGTATGCTAACAGGTCACAGCTCAAATCTAGAGGTGACAGGGCTTTCTCCATTGCCGCCCCGAGACTCTGGAATAGTCCTCCCCCCTTTATAAAATTCTCCTCATCCTTGGAAGTCTTTAAATCGAATCTTAAGACCTACTTATTTTCCAAGGCTTTCGGATCTCTTTAATATCCTTTTTAATTTGTCTACCTGGTCTCTTAGTTTACTGGATGGTGGTGTATGTGTATATATGCTTGTTCACATATGTGTGCCTGTGTGTGAATGCGTACAGTTTTGTATATGTATGTGCATATTTGCACTTACATTATATGCTATATACCTTTATATGTTTTACAATTCTTTTTTAAAAAATGTTTTCTTTCTATTTTAATTCTTTCATTATATTATCCCCTGTTCAGCACTTTGGCCGACACATGATGTCTTTTAAATGTGCTATATAAATAAAGATGACTTGACTTGACTTGACTAACTGAAGAAGACGCTGCAGGTACAATTAGATGCATGTTTTGTTTTTACCAGTATGGTGGCATTTGTTTTAAATAACTTTTAATGTAAATATTTCTAATAATAAAGGGGACTTGTAGCATGAAAATGAGCTCTATTGTCATGCTGTTTCTAATTAGAGCCACTAGAGGGCAGCAAAGGAGAGCTTTTAAACTTCACCGGCAGTGGCAGTTTTGCAGATATGTACGGTACCCCTCTGATGACATGGTCCAAAAAAATAAATTGTGGCCACAAAATCGTGGGCACGAAATATTATTTCGAGGGCACGAAATAGGTATAACGTGCGCACGAAATGCTAATTTGTGGACACAAAACACTTGACCGATAACCGTGATCCTTCCCAGGCCCTTGCAGCGTGGTTGACAATAAAATCTATCCCGGAGTCCAGGTCGTACTTATGTCTGTAAAGCAACTGGGCTCTCAATATCCTGTTTAAATGTCTCTCCGTAATAATGGTTCCTTGCATTGCCAGGCTTTTCAAAATGCATTTGTAGGTCATTCCCAGCCTAAAATAAAACTCAATCATACTGTCTCTGTCCATGGTGTATAGGTTTAGCCTACTCTTATGCTTATGTCTCTACGCAGCTGTCCAGGAGTTGTATCAATATGATGTGCGCATGTTATCTATTTCGTTGCCACGTTATACCCAATTCGTGCCCACAAATTAGCATTTTGTGCTCAAGTTATACCTATTTCGTGCCCACGCACGTGCTCGGTAGATATGGCCTCAGGCTAATTGATGTTCTTTTCATCCAGGGCGTCTTTTAATGGCATAATCAGAGTTAATGTTGCAATCATGAACCACTAAGAAAAGATATCTGGTATTTATTACATTAAAAAACATTTAAAAAATGCATGACGTTATTTCTCATATATACATAATAGCTATATGTAAAGTATGTCACTTAAATGTTGTGATGACTACAGCTCTAAAACAAAAAAAATTAGACATGTATCATCAACTTTTTATTGAAGTTTTGGGAACAGATACCCTTCTAAATTTCTAGTATTGAAATAATTTCTGTCACTTTGCATTCAGAGTTTAAACGCTTTACAGGAACAAATCCCACAGTAACGTGCACCAGTAAAACATGTTAAAAACCACCAACGCAGCCAAGATTTATTGAAACCACTTTTATTAATCAAAATGACCAAAAGTAGCTGAAACAGGAGACGACTGACAAAATCAACATTCAAAATGTGAAAAAAAAAAAAAAACCTTTCTGTAAAGTGCCAAACAAGAAAAAAGCCTTACTAATGAGTTTACACATATATATACATATATATATAAAAAAGAAAAGAAACACACAAACACCACCACATAGAAAAAATTTTTTTGTGTGTATTAAAAATCTAGTTATGTCTCATTATATATATATATATTTATTTAAAAAAAAAAAAAAAAAAAAAAAAAAAAAATCTATACCAAGTAGACTCTGCTCCAAAATGATGTTGGCCTCCAGGGGGCCTGAAAGAGAGGCGTTTGATCAGTAGTTCATCAACTTGGGCTTTTCTTTGACTACCCAGAGTTATGAGTGCTCATACACATTGTGCAATTTTCATCAGTTATATTTAAAAAACAAAACAACAACAAAAAAAAAAAAAAAAAAAAACTTTAACCCTCCCACGTCTAATACATTCTAATGCCACCCAGAAACAAGGGATTTCTGATGAAGGCACACAACAGGGAGGATTGTTCATAATGAGGTCACCTCCTACCTAGACATTTATACAAAATAAAACAAGCTCTAGGTCAGACTGTCCACCAGTGGGACGAGAATTCTCATCGAGGGGAATAAAATGTCACAACTTTGGTAACCTGCTGAGGAAAACGGGGCAGAAGTGGCCTTACCTGGGTTCCCTCCATCAATAAAAACTGATCTTTATCCTGCAAATGCCTCACTCAAGTGCATTTTACTAAGTCATGATGCTGTTCTTGTGTTAAAAAAAAATTAAAAAAAAAAACAAAAAACGATGAGGTTAGTATTTGAGTATTGATTTTATTAACAAAATGTTATATCTGTAATGGCTGTACGTGCAACAAAGGTAAGAAATGTAAACATTGTGCAAGTCGTAGTGTTAATCGGGTACGATGAAATGACCTTGGAAGAGACCGGCGAATCGGAACAAAGATGACACAAACGATGCATCTTTGACCCTTTTGGATGAATAAAAACACAATATAAAAAGACAATTAAATAACACAGAAAAAACAAGACAAAAATGACAATTCATGAGGATTATTGACGATTTCTGCAGCACAAAGCTGAGTGCCACCAGCCTGCTGGTTAGGTCTTCTGCCTCCTCTTACTGATCATTTCAAAATAAGGCTCCTCGCTTTTCCCTTTCAGTTGTGGGACCTTCTTCCTGACGCTGGGCTCTGTTTTAACAGCTCTGATGTTGGGGCAGGAGTTCTGCGGTGCCCGGGCGGGTTCCGGTTTTAGAGTCGGCTTGATGGCGTTAGTTGTGGCTGCTTGTTTTCGCCCTGCCCTCTGAGCTGTGACTGCTGTTTTCTGACTGGCTTTGCTGGAAGCAGAAGGGCCCGTGTTGCCCCCTGAGACCCGTCCGGGGGAGTCGGCAGTACTGCGTGAGGGGGTGGCGGTTGCTTTGTTGAGCGCCGGTCCCTTAGTTTTGACCGTGGCCTCCTTGCTTTTTGGCAGGGAGCAGGCAGGTTTAGCCGGTGCTGGAGAGGCTGTCCGTGAGCAGGGGGTGGGTGTGCGGGACTGTGAAGGGGTCATTGCTGCTGATCTGGGAGTTGGAGTTGGAGCTCTTGAGGCAGTCTTCGCTCGCTTCACTGCCTCGAGACGGAGGCGCGAAGCCGAGGAGCCGGGACAGCGCTGTGCTAGACGAGAGCGCTGACTGGCGCCCAACGGAGGGCGGGCGTCTTTAGAGGTAGCTGATCGTACTGGTGCAGTGATAGGGCGCAGCACTGGGACCAAGGTGGGAGAGGTGCTGGGGCTGGAGGGTTTGGGACATTTGGAGGATGGCTCAGGGCAGACGGGGCTCCTGGGCTGAGAAGAGGCACAGCGAGGTGGTGGTTTGAGCTTCAATCTGGAGGTGGAGCTTGGATCCACAGCAGCAAGTGATGGAGCTGCGGCAGGAGTCAGAGCTCTACCCTGACAGCCAGGGCTAGGAGACTGCCTGGAAGTGCTTCCCACAGGCGTGTGGGGCATAGAGGAGTAACCTTTGGGGATCACGGGCAGAGGAAGCTGGGTAGGCTTCCTGGGGAAGAACCCAGTCATCTGGAGGTTCTTCTTAGGCGCACACACTAAACCCTTCCTGGGCATTGTGGGTGTGCAGGCTGGAGAGGCGTTGTAGGACCGACACGTCTGACCTACGGTGGACACAGACGCTGGCTTACAGGCTTGAGTCGAAGAGGAAGAAGAGGTAGAACAGGAAGAAGATGAAGAGGAGGATGAAGGGGACATGAGATCAGTGACAGCAGCGAGCGGGTCCATGTCAGGAGGAGGAGCTGAACTCCCATGATGACCCCCGAGGCCTGGGGGGCCTTTCTGGAAGGCCAGGATCTTCTGCTCGAGAGTGGTGAACTGCAGCACCCGCAGCGGGTCGTATTTCAGCAGGAAACCTCGGAGGGTGTCCCAGCCGCCACCGACGCGCACCATCACATGTTTGCCATGAAGCATCTGAGGACACAAAGCAGAAGAAGGGCTGCTGTAAAAATTCACTCATTTTCAGTTTGGACAGTCCAACACCAACAAGTCCTTCAGTAACTGCAGACACACAGGTGTAGTTTGGCTCTTTGGACAGCAACGTGTTTATAATGTCATCACATCCAGCCACAATTGGTTCATGAGCTTACATGTTCAGTTACAGTTAAAGCCGCTGTGACTGCCAGGGGATGCACACATTGGCAACAGCATTGTACAATGCAGTGCATTGTACTTGAAAAAGCCAAAAACCACTCATTTTAGCATTTGCCCACCTCAACTGCAGTGTGCGTTCATACTAACCCGAATGAAGATGGTCTTATCTCCGAGTCTGTAGCGTCCCTCAGACAGGTACTCGATGGACACTCTGTTAGAGCAGTTGCAGGGTGGGTTGTCCATGTCATGCTCCTAAATGAGGGAGGGAAAGATTTGGTAGAAGGCAATTAGGAAGCTAAATTAAAAGTTTTCCTGGCAGCAATGCTGCATTCCCAAGGTAATGGATATCAGCAAAGATTTAAATGGGATCTATAGAGCTCATTTACTACTACAGATCTTATATTGATCCTGTATGCAGCAACTTGGGTTTATCCATCTCTAAAGTAGAAATTCTCAAACTGTAAGGCATAGATTAGAGGGGCGCAAACATTTTTTTTTAGATTCTGAAGTGATCCAGAAAATAGCTGCACATCATTGGCTGCCCCTCTTCTGGCTCAGTATTTTTAAGACCCATCTCATCACCATGACTGTGACTGAGATGATCAAATAAGGCCAAACTGATGTCAGCTCAGCACAAGCGCTGAGAAAGTAGCTGCAGCCCAATTATTCAGAGCTGCCTCTACCTGAGCCCATACGCTCATAATGCAAAACACTGGTGATCTTTGATAATGAACCAAACAGCATAACAGGTCCCCTTTAATGTAGGGTGACCAACTGTCCCCTTTTCCCCGGACATATCCACTTTTCACGTTCTGTCCGGGGGGATTTTTGAGATTGATGAAAATGTCCGGGTTTTCTGTGGGCCTACAGAGGACGTGTGACATCATCCAACGAGTGGTTGTTCTGCCTCACAGACGGGACACAGCGCACCTGATGATCTTTAAAAGATGCCAAAGCGCAAGTGCAGCTTTTCAGAAGAACTGCAAATTAAATTTCCCTTGTACTGGTAATTCCCCCCCCCCCCTTTTACACAGACGAGACATTATTTCTGTACCATTATTTAATTCCAGAGGTTTTTAAGCTTTTTTTTTTTCCTGCACTTGTTGACTTGTAAAAGCCTATATGATATTTTTTATTTCACCACTCATTAACCACACAGAGAAGGCATCGTTTAAATATGTTAACATTTTCTTAAAAAGTTCTTCATGACTAGGCCAAGTGTCTTTTTTTTTTTTTTTTTTTTTTCCAAATCAAAATATGGTCACCCTACTTTAATGACCTCACGTTTGCTTAAGCGAGCAGTAATCCATCCACTAACTACATCCTCTGTGTCACTGAAGTCCAACACGTCTACTTTATGATAAAATTTCTCTAAAGATGAGACCAGTGACCGGGTGATGAAGGCACCTGTCAGGCAGCACAGGTTACAAGGAGCTGATTGTTGCTGCTCAAATGTAATGGGCAGACTCAGTTGGGAATAAACACACTGGGATTGTGGATGCTTTTATCCAAAGTGCCTTCCACTTCAACGAGTGCAGTTTATTTTTAGCACAGCCATCTCCTCTGGGAATAAAACTAACTGTGACGGTGTTGGTGCATCATTTTACCCAGTGAACCACACAGAGGGCTGAACCCTCCTAACACCACCCTCAGTCTCCATCAGTGAGGCAGAGTGAGATGGACCATTTCCACCCACTGCGAGTACATATGTACGACGGCCCACATGTGTAGCCTGGAGGTCACGTGTCATTTGCCGTCACACGTGACCTCAAGTGGTGACAGAGCATCACATGGTCGACTGTGATGCGTCATGCACCCTCTGGGGTGCCAATGGCAGTCCGGCGCCATTTTGGCTCAGCGTCAACGTGGTTGCACATGTACCACCTATTCAGCTGCCTCACGCCAGCGTGTGCTTTAAATTCACACACATCTCATCTCTCCACGCTCTGACCACAGCGACGTCGGTGAAGGAGGCCACAGTTTTTGCCTCAAGGTGAAAAACCTCATATCGTGTTTGTTTCAGTTTGTTTTATCACTGAACTCACCCCGGGTTGGTAGAGGCCGCCATGCTGGCAGCACACGCTGAAGGTTTTGACGGCCGGAGGTGGCTCCTCTGTCAAGAGCAGAGTCTCCTCCATTTCGATCTCCTTCTCTAGCTTCACCAGCACAGGAGGCTCCACGCCATACCTGAGACACACAGTGATTACAGTGGAACTTCAATCTTAAACCATTTCTAATCCCTCTAGAAGTGCCTTCGGTGTTTAAAGACTTACTTGGAGATGATGCGACCGATCTCCAGCAGACAGAGGCAAACCTGCCGAGGCTCCTTGTGCAGCACTGAGACAGAAAACAAAGCCAATTAGTTACAACAACAGCGGACGCTCCTGCTCCCTTTGGACGGGGTGAGGCAGACAGAACAGGAGCAACAAAGTGAACTTGCGTGTTGAACTCCAAAACATGACGCGATGAGTGCAACGTTAAAAGTTAATTATTCCCCGAGGAGACAATGAGGGATTCGGTGAGCACAACTTTAGAGTCACTCGAGGGCATTAACAAAAACATTTTTCTATGTTTACACATGCTGTGCTCCAAATCGCCCCAATCCGGTTTGCTGGGGAGCCTTTTATTTGTAATGAAGTGATCTCCCATAGAGAGTACTCCGAGTGATTGCTCTCCTCAACAGATCCTATTAAACCATTAAGAAGTACAGCTTAAAGAGCAGACTCAACTTACAGCCCGGATCTAGTCCTTTTCATCCCATTAGCATCCTGAACATGAAGCCCAACATTGGAAGTTGGGGATAACTACATGTGTTACAGCAGTTAGTACAAATCTACAAACCTCAACAATGAGATGAAAAAAGAAAGTGTGCAGGAAAATTCAAAGCTAAGGTTTTTAAATCCAAAAGCAGGAGTCAGCTGATAGAAAACAGGTTGTGTGTTCACATAGTTGCATCTAAATCACCCCGATTAAAAGATTTTTATCAACTAAGATGAAATTTTTGTGCCGTGCCAAAGTTTTAGACGGAGAACAAAGCTTAAAGTTTAATAACAGAAGAATTTTAATGAGTTATTTTGTGTTCTTAAAGTAACTCAACAGCCCAGAATCTGGCCTGAGTGTGACTCAGGTCAGAAGGCGGTCAGAGTTCAAGCTGCAGTGAACAAACTTGTATAAAGATTGACGACAAGAGAACTGAAAGATTTCTTACTTCTAAAGATAACAAAAAACATGGCTACTCCACCACAGAGAGCAAGCAGCTTATTGTTGGTTTGTGCTGCAGTGTGTTGTGTGTGTTGTAGGTCTTTACCGAGTCCTTCTGACTCAAACAAGTAGGTCTCCTCTACACCGATGTGTCGGCACCAGGCCAGGAAGTTGGCGGTGTTGTCGCGAGCAAAGAAGGAGCCTGGAGAGGCATCCCGCTTGCATGCTACCTTCCTTGTGGGAAACAGCTGTCATGAAAAGAAAGTAAACCTTTATCGTCACGAACCATGACGTCGAGGCGATTTATGTCAAACAAACGAAGGAAAAGAGTTTCTTCAATACAAAGAAATCCTGTGGTCTGAATATAATCTGGTCAAATTCTATTAAAACGTGTACCAAACACATGGCACAAAGGATTCTATGTCCAGGAAATTCATTTAGTTTCATCATACTAGGGTGTTCATAGGTCTTCCCAAACATCCCCCATGTGAGAGCAGGAAAGCTGTCCTTTGGACTGTCGTCCGAGCTATTTTCATCACTGCCTTGTGACTCACCTTGCTGAGCGCGGAAGGGCAGCTCTCGGCGATCTTGGTCTGCAGCACACCGATAAGCTTGCACAGCTTCACACCATTATTCAGGTCCTCCATGAAAACCTCGGCTCTCACCTCCTCTCCTGGAAAAGAGAGAGGAGTTTATTATATATTCTAAAATACAGAATAATCTTCACTCATCTGTACCGAGCTCAATGCAAAAACAGCCTACCTTACCTGGTTTTTTCCAGTTCTTTGAAAAGATCACGTTCACACAACAAAAGCCTTTTTTCCCCTCCTTTCCCTCTGTCGTTTGTCCTTTTGTTTAAAAAGATACCACAATGAAAGACTTCAGCTTTTCAACAAGAGCCTACTGAAGGAATTATAGCTTTCCCACGACCCTTTATTGTCAAATCACCGCTCTAGGCAACTCCACAAAGGCTACTAAGGGAACAAAATCCACGATACCATCCCGCAAAGTGAGAAAGATTGCCCTGCAAAAGTTTTTTTTCCATCAACAACACTGAGCCCCCAAGGCCTGGAACTTTACCCACCATTTGCCACCTGCTTCTGCAGCATAAAGCCTCTCTGGATTGACGATCAGTGGTCAAACAGCTTAAAACAAATCTTATAATGTGGGTCTTTATGGTCATGGTACCAATAATTTACATTTAGTGTAAGCACCTGCCCACATTCCTCATGAGAAAACTCAAAGTCTGCCTCTGAAAACACAAACGTATTCAGCAACAACAATAGAGTTACCAGTCAGCTTTGATTTCCTACTATATTCTAAAGGGACAATAGATGTCAGTAGAATAGCACACACGGACAAAATGAAAGATTTGGTTCCACTGTGGTTTCAGTGGTTTGCTATGAGCTGGTTGGGAATAGCAGCATTCAAATCCAATTACATGGGAAACCCGTGTCAATAGCGCTTCAGTACTTTCCTAGCCTGGAGGTGGAAACTGTTCACATGCAACCGTCAGCTGTTAATTCCCAAACGCACAGGTTTGGACACAGGCACGGTTCTACAATACACCTGGAAACGTTAAAAAAAAAAAAAAAAGTGATGCAGAACAGCTGATGCTTACCCAGCATGCCAGTGAGCCATATGGCCAGGTCCTCCTGCATGGGCACCAGTGTGGCCTCGTGCCGCACTGCCAGCCACTGGTCATACTGGAAGACGTCTGTGAGGCCGGGGCCGTGCCGCTGCACTAATGGGCTGCGAGGGCTCTTGGGGCTCAGTGAGGGGGCGTCAAACTTCTCCCCAAACCACACCTGGAAAACAAAGAATCGCACATGTAGGAAAAACAATTAAATAAAATCAAGAACGCAGATGACTGTGTTAAATACTGCCAACTGTTTTGGATGTCAGGGCTTGGTTTGTGCTTTGACACAAACTAAACCAAGGGTCCCCAACTCCAGGCCTTGAGGGCCGGTGTCCTGCAGGTTTTAGATCTCACCCTGGGTCTACACACCTGAATTAAATGATTAGTTCATTACCAGGCCTCTGGAGAACTGCAAGACGTGTTGAGGAGGTCATTTAGCCATTTGAATCAGCTGTGTTGGATCACAGACACATCTAAAAACTCCAGGACACCGGCCCTCGAGGCCTGGAGTTTGGGACCCCTGAACTAAACTATCGAGTCTTGTATTGACGGTGTGTGCCTTTCCAAGTCATATCCAATCAGCTGAATGCAACACAAGTGGACTTCAGAGGTACAGCAGAGCAGAGTTTGTCCTGTTTGAAAGCAGGTAGGTTACCTGTTCTCCAACTCTTTTACTCTCTTTACCTCCAGGCTTTTGTTGTTCAAACAAACGCACAGAAAATATTATCTTTTCCATGAGGAGCTGTGTTATAAGTCTGAGCATGCCTCAATCAGCACACAGTCTGTGAAAACAAGTCCACAGACTTTTTTTGGAAAACACTGAAAAACGACTAAAGATTAGGAATCATTCCACAGCCAGCTCTCTGCAACATTATCATAGCCTACCTACCCATTCAGCCCAGCACCGAGAAAATGAGGGGAATTTATGGGAGCCATCCATGCAGAGAGGACACGTCAGGGATGCCGTCACAGCACACTTCACTTCTATGTGAACACACACTCCACACTCCAACAGATCCACTGAAGCTCAGCCTGTTTTTAAACCTTCCATCATCAGTTTTACTTTAATTGATATCATGTCCAACTAAAAGCCATTATTTGCTTTAGGTCTGTGAGGAAATATTGATAAAAATAAATAAATACATGTTTTGCCTGGAGTGAGCTGCTGACCCCAGCTCGAGACAGTGATGTCCCATCATATTCATCTCTTCTGTCACACACTCCCTTTCTATTCTCCCTCACTTTTTTAGTCACTGGTTCAAGTCACTGATTTTAAAAGAAAATAGAGAAAGAAAATATTCCTGAGACAACATCTGACGGGGTTGCAAAGTCATCTGTGTATAGCATTAACCTTGATTGTCAGAGCATTAGCAATGTGTTCACTTAAAAGACACATGACAAAGCTAAAGCTTCTTCTCCCCGAGTGTGTGTGAGGCACGTGCACAAACTAGTTACCCCATTTTGTTCTTAAGTTTTTCGATTGTTTAAAGGCAGCCGACCATGTAATCTAGAAACCAGCAGCAGATGTGCACCGTGACAGCTCGTCCAGACATTACATAACTCACTTCAGGATGACACCCCCTCCTACCCTGTATGCTGACATCTGTCTAGGATACAGTCTTTAATCTTTGCATCCATCTCATACCATTGAGCAAAAAGGGGACACGGAGTCTACTGTGCTTAAAACAAACCGCAGTCTTGTTGAGGCCTTGAATGAATCGCATTCGCTCAGCAAACGCTATTAATTCACAAACAGGAAACCTTCCGGGCAGCGGAACAGAGGGACTGTTATACAGTAATGGGCTTGTACTGATACTCTGAGCCGTCCCAGACACTGTTCAGGATACTGTATGTGCAAGCTTCGAGTAGTCTTGTAAACAATGAAGCACTGAATTAGGGATATTGAATCTTTAGTAAGTCTTTGGCAAGATAAATCTCTTTATAGTAAATAAAACTACATTATAGGTTATAAGAGAGAACTTATTAGGACTGTGTGAACTTGGTCTTTAACCTTCAGTGTCAATATGCACTTTTATAATGGGGATTCCAGAGAGAAAAGTGGGAAAAAACAAAACAACAACAAAAAAAAAAAACAACAACAACAAAAAAAAAAAAAACCCCACACTCTTCCTATACAGATTAACTGTATAAAAACACAATCATGCTCTGTGCCCTCCATTTTTGCAAATCACATGTTGACTTTGAGGTTCTGCTCCGGTGATTTAATACTGCACATCCATTAAGCTGGCTCTCAAGAGGCAAGCTCATCAAAGCAGCAGAGGCCCAGAGTTCCTGAGTTTTTAAACCCCCAGTAAGGGTCAAGATTCACGACAATCATATCCTACGTTTCCCATAATTCTCTAAAATCCAACTTGAACCCTGTTTGTAGAGTGAGAGGTTTCATCTGGCAATCACATCTGATTCCACAGTGTTAGATAAGTCATAAAGTTGGGTTCAGCTGGAACAGTGCCAGCTCATATAAGCTGATAGCTCAGCTGATGAACTTCCATGCATAAATTAAATTAATGACATAATGATGCTATATGAGGTGCTATTTGAGGCTTTAGCCTACATACAAGCTGCTTTGCAACCCACCTCCAAAACAGGACCTCTTTTCTTGTCATTTCTAACTTAACAATTGTCACATTTCTTGTTGCTGAAAGCTGCTGTGCTCTGTGTCGGGGTCCCTGCCTGCAGCTTTCCAATGTCTGCACTTTAAAGAGCTGGAAGATCCAAAACAAACCCATAGAGGTAAACCTGAATGAGGGTAGATGTAAATAATCTTTTTGTGACAGTGGATCTGTCTGAATTGAGGGAGGAGATAGCATTACTGTGACAAAGCCCCATGTTCATCCATGTCATATCACCTTTGACCCCAAAGTGTTGAGGAGCTTAAAAACACGGGAAAGTGGCAAAACGCCCAATGTTCAGAATGGTCCCACTGTCTCAAGGTTGTCTCGCTTTAAAAGACACTGATTACGCAACAGCTCAGAAGCTTAACCTGCCTGCGGTGTTCTCTACAGTCACAACAACGCATGTTATTTTTCGCAACATGCAGCGTAGTGCAACTTTGGATTATCCCCAGTGGTCAGGCAGCATTTCTAATCGGCACAGCGCCTTTTACATCACTTCTCAAACTAGTACTTGCACCTGACTGTATGCAGGCTCAGTGAGCATTCAGGTTTTAAAGCTTAATGAAGGCGAATGGTGCGAGTATACGGGAATTCAACACTGACCCCTCCCCAAACAACCCTTTTCTACTTACTCATTAGGTACAGGATTGCGTATTGGTAATCCAGAAAAAAAGAAGGGGGCTTTGTGCCTGTATGTTGCCAATTACTTGAATTACTAGTTTCTGATGCTCTTAACTTAAGCCACTTACACCAATTCCCTAAAACAATAGCAAATAGTAAGAAGGTCAAAGGGGAACACTGAGATATATCTATACATCTCTCTCCATCTAGTAAGATCTTGATGTGTTCTCTTGAATAATCCTGAGGGTGGTAGAGGAAGTTGTCCCCTGATTGCACCATTGGTGGTTTGACCTCCAAGTGTCCTTGGGCAAAATGCTAAATACCAAGTTGCTCCCACTGGCAGCAGTGTGTGAATGGGTGAATAAGAATCTTTATGGAGCGTTCTGAGCACACCGAGCCAGGAAAGGGTCACGTGAATGGAAAACATTTTTTTATCTTTATTTCAATGACTCTTGCAAAAGATGTCCATTGACAACAAGAATTTAGGAGTCAATGTTCAACTACAGTTATCAAGTTAAATGTTGTGTAGCTCAACCAGATCTGAAGGATCATTTCCCAAGTCACTCTGTTCTTTTCAGAATGACTTGAGCTTTCTGATTGATTGAGTGTATAGGTGACTATTATCCTCTTACCCAAGTTTTTCAGGTTTTGCCTGTCCCTTTTATGTCTGTTTAGTGATTGTAGCCATTACTGCTAATCTATTTTCTGTTTTAGCAACAACCAGCAAATTGAGCATTTAGCAGTTGAACTTGATTACTTGGTGGTGGAGACCAAAGCAGATCTAAAAGTGCGACTGTGATCATTACTAATTCAAGGTAATGTTGCTCCACTTTGCTGCTCTAGTTTTTAGCAGAACTTTCTTTTTGACATTTTACTAACACGTAAGAATACATCTATTTTTCATCTTGGTGTGAGTTTTAACCCACAGCTACTATCACAAGAGATTTCAGAGGCAACAAAGCCTCAGACATTACATATGATAATCGCTGCATTTTTACTGACGCTGTTATAGATAAGCGCATATGCCGCTTAGACTTCCATGAGTGAATAACATCTTCAGCATGAGTGAGTAGAGCAGTCAGTGTGTGACCGGTTATTGAATGTGACTGCTCTACATGGGCAGTGAAGCTCTGAGTCGAGCTGTGGAAGTCGCTGCAGTGTTACAGTCTGCATCATCACTACAATCTGATATGGATCAATAACCTCACAGGATGACTGATTGATATTTGGAAAATAAAACCCTCTAAATACTCCGCTTCTCCATCTACACCCCACCAAAGTACATCCTCCCCAAAAATATCGAGAGTCCAAACCCCAACCTAAAGATTTTATTGCATTTACCCTGACATCTCTATAAAAGAGGGAATTTGGAAATCCCAGCTGCTGTTTTGTCTGCTCTGTGGCACTGAAGATGATTGAGATGCTGCTAAAGGTCTGAGAATCAAAGTTAAAAGTAATAAAGGAGGATGAAACACTTTACTTTCACATGTTAACAACTGATGCATTTTTTGGGCAAATCTTTTCCTTTCTACTCTTATTTACCCAGCATGTTTTTTTACATTCTAAATTTCACTCAGATTATAGTTTGGCGCTACCAAACCATAATTTGGGAAAAATAAAACAAAACCTAAAAAGATATTGTGCTACATAAACTATAAAGGAAACTAAATATCGTCTGGTGCAGGCCAACCTTCTAAGTAATGCAATCTTTTCTAAAGCCTCATCAACACATTGACATCAGCCAGAGAGCTTTCCTGCCACATGTTATTCACACAGCACTGAGATACATATTTCGCATATCTTCAGTCCAAGACGGGCGGCGAGAGCCAGGACTTTCCGAACCAGAGAAAAGGAGGTGCTGCCATGTGACAAATTTGTAATACGATACATGTGTTGTTTTGGTTTTTGGGATGGGTAACACTTCGTTGCTGGGAGGGGTAGAGGGGGGGGGAGCCAAATATATAAAAACCATTGTGCATTCCACCCACTCCCCCTTAAAAATGTGCGGGGGAAACTCCTCAGGGTCCGAGCAGTGGAACGTCAGACATGCATAACAAAAACAAGACGGCATGCTGCAACACAGGTGGGCTCGCCATAGTTGTTGAGTGGAAAGACAGATGTCTGCACTTCTTTAATTTGAACACCACAATGTGCAGTATGTGGGAACTTCTTCCCTCAGCATGGCACTGAGGCTCTGACTGGCCCAAAGGGGGCGCTACGATAAGGACTCAAAATCAAGTCAGCCCTACAGCATGTGCTAAAACGTATAGCTGCTGTACAAGCCCAGAATGAGGACAGCACTGGTTTAAACTGATACTAAACATCCATGTCTTTGTGACCTCCATGTATATCAGACTTATTGAGATGGGTGATGAGCCTACCTGGATGCCAGCCTGGACAGCCATTACTTTGATCCTAGATGATTCCCCTTTTCATTCTGTAGAAACATGAGGAAAAAAAGAAAAGAAACAGGTTTCAGACTAAATAAAGTTACAGTAGTGCAAAACGTAACATCAAATTCTAATAAGAACCACGTGTTTAAATATCTTGTGTTGTCTTTGCACCATTTTCAATTTAATAAAAATCCTCATGCTGTTTTCTTTACCTTTTACTTAAAGAATGTGAACAAGAAATTCCAGAGAGCTTCATCTGCGTTCCTGAAAACTGCTAATCAAGATGCACAGGGTATCTGATTAAAAGCTACCCAAGGGAGTTTTAAAGGAACAGTTCACCCTTTTAGCCAACTCCTGCATAAACACATCATGTTGATGCATTTAATATGGATCTGGAGGTGATTAGCCGACTTCAGCACACCATGAAAAGACATGCTTTTTAGGAGTTTCTTTTGAAACAGCAGTGGGAGCAGTATCCACTTAAGAGTCTTGAGACCTTGGTGTTGCTGGACAGCAAAGAGAAATGCTGCACAAGTGTGAGGTGGATGACTAACCAGCTTCTTTATAAAAACTGGTTTCACAATGAAACTCATTCTGAGAACATATGGTGTTCTGTATTCGTACAGACGGGGGAAAATGTTCTTAATTTATCCAACTTTTTTTTTTTTTTTTTTTTTTAAAAACACTAACATTCAGAGCAGGGTAAACTCCAGGTAAGGTAATATTATTTATACAGCACATTTCACTACATGTAAACTGTGTGTGCTTCAGGTGTGTGCCAACAAAAGCTGCAAGTTCATTGTTGCTAAACCTGCTTAATGATGAGCCTAAAAATAACAATGTGTAATAAATCTCAGTTTCCCAAACACCAAAGTGGCATCTTTGCATCCATTAATATGATGAACATAAAATACAGCTGGAAAAAGTTTGGCATGTCATTTTTATGAATGATGTAAGCAATTAATCAATTGACTAGTTGTTTAATTAGTACTTTGGCAAACCCCCATACAGCAAAAGCTAGGTGAGGATAAAATGACAAATTATGTATTAGCTGGAAGAATTTACACAGTTAGCAATTTAGCTAGGTTAAAATCAAGTGAAAGTCTTGCTAATACTACCACTTCACATGTATGACAACCTTGGACATGACCACATCATTACAAACTTTATCCAAAGTGGAAATGGCAATTGTAGCCAATCATGAGCTGCTTTTTCTTGCTGGTGAGTCAAGAAAAAACAAAAACAAACAAAAAAACAAAAACCAAGAAACATTTCATTGACTGTACAAAAAATAAATCAATAAATACAAATAATGAAGGTGCAGCCCTATAATCAATAAATTTTGCTTACTGGCTGTGGTACGACTTGACTTAAGCGGTCAAAGAAGTGCAGGAGGCTGATGCCGTCCAGTGTAGCAAGTGATTTATTCACCATTTTGTGACCCAAACAATCTTTACAAAAAATAAATAAGAAACTCAACTCCAAATTAACTCAGTTCAAATAAACATAACTGAACTCAAATCAACAGAAATTAAGGTCAAACTGCACACAGCTACACTGACCTGAACCTTTCTTCTCAAACACCTGAGTTCTTCTGCTTAAATAGTCCACTTAACCAAACGATTTCTCCTCTGGACTATTCCATTCAGTAGGTAAGATGAACATGATTATATTCAAACCTCTACTACTACTCTTTACTGGCAACATAAACTCTATGGTGTAATCAATACATATTACAACAATAGATCCATTTCTCCATAAACACTCTAAAATCAACTTTATTAAATTACAAGAGTTCTTCCCCTCCCGCACTTGGTCTCATCCTGTGACCTCAGATGAACCCAGAAGGTATAAAGCAGGAAGTAAAACTACATTTCCTCCTTTTGTTTCTGGAAGACAGGTAGGTAAGGTAAGTTCTAAACAATACAAATTAACAGTTGAAATAAATAACATGTTAACTTAACAAACTTGTAGGAATTGATTTAAACCATGATGTTATATTATATAATGTGGAAAAGTGCAAAACATAAACAAACCCGGGATAGTAGATGTTTGCCTATTGCAGATTACATGTGAAATATGGTTAAATCAAAACAAGAATGTTAACTATGAGTATAGACAAGTGGTACTCTCACCCACTTTGTCACACTGACTAACCCTACACTGGAACACGCGGACTCCCTGCAGAGCCATATGAGAGCAGGAATGATCTGCAAGCTTAACTGGTTCTAGACAGTGATTTCTAAGCTCTATTAGGACATATGTTGATTATCTCATGAAGTCCATTCCATGTAGCTCTTCTCCCCAACTTAATCTTCATAGCTTTCCTTCATCTCTCAGTCACAGAGGACCTGTTTTATTAAAGAATTAGACAGGAAAGCCAAATGTGACTGTGCTGAGTTAAATAGCAGAAGGAAGTTAAAGAAGATATAAACAGCAAATGACCTCCTGGGTTAAAGAGGAGGTCCATGCTGTTTTTGCTGGACATGCAATGAGTTTAGGAGGAATCAAACTTTCTCACAAAGGGAGTGATGCTCTCCATCTTTCCCTACACAGGATGTGAGGGATTACCCTGACCCTCCAATGTCCCCGAGGGTGTGTGTTTGACAAAGAAAGACAGTGGGTGGGGTGAGAAAGCAATCCCAAGCATGGAGATCCTAATAACACTGACAATTTGGTCAACGCAGCTGAGGCAATAGTCTGTCCACACCAACGACAACCCCTGCATTCTCCTTGGACACACAAACCTCAGCTTATATCCACCACAAAATGGAAAGTGAAATGGGTTTGTGAAACTTCTACACTGCAGTATTTCACCGTTCTGGTGTTTTCCACTGATGTTGTAATAAACAGATTGATAAAACTGACATAAACCGATAAATTCCGGCAGCTTTACATAAAAATACCACCACAACTGACACTGAAATGATTTGTTCATCAGAAGCCAGCCCAACAGTGCTGTGCACAGTCATCCAATACAACAACTGCAGCCCAGGGGAGAGGAAATGCAAGTCAGCGACCAAGGACAGGTCGGGATGGACTAGAAAGGATGACAACACGAGACAACTTACCTGAGAACAATAAACATTGGGGATAGTCAGGGAAGATGCTGCAGCAAGCAACTCTGATCAACCTCCAAAACACATCCTCAATGACGAGCCGAAAACCCTGCGATGTGTCCAGGCAAAGCGGCTCCAACGTCTCTGCTTCCACGAGTGAGCGAGGAGTGAAAGGCAGTGAGAGAATGACAAGGAGGGAGGGTGGGAGGAGAGATGGATGGGAGGAGGTGCAAAGGGAGAGCCCTGACTAATCAAGTGGCTACGCTTCGCTAAGCCCTGACCACCCCCTTGCTTCCTCCCCCCAACAATCCTGTCACAGTGGGACCCCTCTCACAAAGCATCCATTGTTTTGTTAGCCACACACACACACCTCAAAACCAGTAACCAAACGCGGAACTCCCCAATCAGGGTGCCTAACCCTAACCTCCCCCAGGCTTGTCCCACCAGAGGATCCAGACAATCTTCCAAGCCAGTACCCAGCAGAGTGTTTGAGGATGGAGGCAGGCCAACAGTAAGAACCTCTCCAGTTGTTAAGCCGCAGGTGCAAAGGAAAATGACATTAGCATCCATGTGGAAAGTGCTTCAATAAAACTGCCTCAAAGAGAGTAAACTTCAAGGCGGCAAAAGCAGAGCATGTGACGTCATCAGATCAGATGCCCAGATGTTGGTCTGACACAGCTGTTTCAAGTAGCTTCATTCTAATGACTTCAGTGTTTGACAATCAAACCCAGATTGTTGACTTGCCACAGCATCTGTAGATTGTCTAATTCTCTACAAGATATCACAACATGCTTCGAGTAATTCCTGGTGTTGCTCAAGATCAAACAACATTTCGTTTTTTAGATTTGAGATAAAGGTCAGGGGAATGCGTGTGACAGTTGCAGTATGGGTAGTGGCAATAATTGACAGATTAGGTCAGAGACAGAGCACTGAGAAGCATGATTTGTGACATCTACGTCAAGCTTAAGAGGATTTCCGTGAAGTCTTTTAAAGCACGGTTTGGACATAACCTCAGGGCTACAAAGCAAAATACCCAGAAGCAATGGAAAAACATGGCGACATTTAGAGTTCTAAAGATCCAGAATGGCTCTGCTTCTTTTCAGCATACATGCAGTCGTGACGGGTCACACTCAACAACACTGGACAAAGGGCAAATCTTTGGCTCTGGACTCCAGTTGTGTGCATCTGGGGCTCCAGCAGAGCCTGAGAGCACGATTTCCTGCAGAGACCAAAGGCACCCACACACAGTCAAATGTCAAGCACAGAGGAGGGCGAGAGCTGAAGTCAAAAAAAAAAAAAATGGGGAGGCGAAGACAAAGCACATTTCACTATGGTGAACTTTGGTGTGGCACACTGTAAAGGGCAGTGTTTAACTCTATGACACTGAGAACTACCACGCACATTCCTCCACGGTCTGAGGGGGAAAAAAAAAAAAAAAAAAAAAAAAAAAGCCCCGTCTGTTCCCCTCTTTAAACTCTGTTTCCATAAATTTTAGTGCATTTGCTACAGCGCACTTCCCTATGATTGGGGTAAAGCTTAAGGGTAGGAATGATTTGGCATAGCAGAGATAACTGGTTGGGATCAGGGTAAGGTTGGGGTCAATTTAATCAATCTCAGACTAGTTGAGGCTGGTGATAATGTCCCATTCACACTTAGATAAGAGGAAAACATCAGGGAACAACATCAGCACTCTTCAATTCATATGGAATGTGTCTTCATCACCTTACAGCTCTTGTCGACAGGATTTTTTCAATATCCTGGCTCTTAAAATTGTCTATCCATACATTCCCTTCCACTTATCCATTTCAGGGTCGCAGGGGGGCTGGAGCATATGCCAGATGTCTTAGGGCGAGAGGCAGAGTACTGCCTGGACAGGTCACCTGTCTGTCATAGGGCTAACATATAGAGACAGACAACCATGCACACTCAGATTCACTACCACGGGCAATTTAGAATTACCAATTAACCCAACCCCACTGACTGGCTGTCTTTGGACTGTGAGAGGAAGCCGGAGTGCCTGGAGAGAACCCACACAAACACAGGGAGAACATGGAAACTCGGGAAACAAAAAACTCTGGCTCAGGTTTGATTGTGTGTACAACCTGTTCTTCTAGCTATGAATAAAAAAACCTTGTTACAGGTTTTACTCCCTCGGGGTGGAATAAAGCCCTTTCAAGATGGTCCATCTACATGATGCCTGCAGTCTTCAGTGTGTATGCAGTTTCAGATAATGTGAAATATTCAGACTTTAACAGGACTTAAAGGAAATATTCCTAGCTGGAGCTGCAGCGTAAACTCAACATAGATGCCGTGTGCACATTTTGTTGAGGGTGGGGGTGAGGCATCTGTCTGCATGTTACCAACACAGATCGCCTCTCTCCAGTCGCAGCCAGTAATCATTTAAGAGGATCAACGCTATTCCAGACAGCAGAGCGCATCCACCTCCACGACGCTCCGTCACCACAACACACACAGCACGTGGCGCACACATGCTGCCTGCAGCGCTCCGGCGATTCATGCAATCACCCGTGCATAAGTGCAAAACAGAAATGAGAGCGGATTACGTAATGAGTTAAAAGTAGAATGTTTCGGGAGATGATGTCCTTTTGATTTTCCACTATATGACACTGTGTACGTGTTGGTGGGTGGGGGGGTGGAAATGGAGTAAACATGGGTAAAGATACAGGAAGTGTTAGCCATGTGAACTTCAAAAGTCCTCGAGGGATCTCTTGAGATGTAGAAAAACTCATGTCTCATTAGTGCATGACTTAAGTCAATCAGTGTTAAAAAAAATAAAAATGTGTTATGGATGCCACATACCTCCTTTTCTCCAACGTGCTGACATATCTAATCAGGACGTCAGCCTGGACATCCATAGAGATTGATTGAAGCAGACCAATACCAGTAATACCAATTATACAAGCCAGTTTGTTTCTATGACATTCAGGCCTTCTATAAATTAGAAACCTGAAATCCCCTCTACAAGGATTCTGCTGGACATTGTTTTAGTTAAGATGTTTTTAATGTGAAAGCAATGCCCCGTTTAATGTAATACCACCAGCAGAGAGAATAGATGAGTAATATCCCAGTCCTTTTTACCCACAGTGTGAAGTGGCTGTGAGCCAGTAAACCCTCTGCGGCCTTGCCTCCCTGCAGTCCAAAGAAGTTCTGCTGGACCCGACTAACCCCAAGAGAATACTAACTCCTCCCCTATTAAACTCTTTCCTGCTGAGCCCTTTGTGTCTGGACTTAATTACCCTGTCGAAGGAGCATTTCATTTGGAGCCTGGCCTCCCTCCTTTTCATTACAGATGGGGCCCAACTGCACTGTGTTCAGAAGGAAATTCATTCAGTTGAGGAGAATGAAAAAGTAAATATACTTCAATAGTCTGAGTTAACTGAGCCCTGCATCTTCAATTAAACTTCCGGTATTCTGTCTAAAGCCATTCCACCCCCCTGGCCTGTAGGGGCTTGCTAATCGTGGTTTTCCACGGTAAAAAGACTCGTCCCCTTTCAAGCTGGATTAAATCATTTCTTGGACTTGACTCCTTTGTCCTTGTTGGAGCGGCCTTTCCTTAGAGGTGAGTCAGTGGGAGCAAAGCCCATCTTAAAGGCTCAAACGAGTGGGAGCCACCTGCCAATCCATTTTGATTTGTTGATGCTAATCCATGGCTCAATACATGTTACCAGGTCAACTGTAGGATTTCAAAACCTCTTTCTGCTGACTCAGGATAAGGCTTTTTACCCAGCTTTCCACAACCTTGACCAGTGAAGAAAATTATGCAACCCAACTCCGGGTCAATAAAAAGGAATACTGAGGAATACCACATAGACACACACACAAAAAAAAAAAAAAAAAAATCATCCTAGGAGTCAAACTTTTCCACAAAATATATAATCAGTCATGTATTTATCCAAAACACACCAAGTTCAGTTATTCAAAAAGATATCTTATATTTATGAAAAGCCTTTCCGATTTCCACAGCATTATTTAGTACATTGTGTAAAATACCACCACAAGAGAACGGCAGATTGCAGACTGCAGTCTGAATTCTGTTTTCTTATCGCTCCCAATTCAAGTGCATAATCCCACCTATAGTGGCCGCTGTAGGACAAACAACTCTGTTCATCTGTAGTGAGCTTAACATTGTAACAGCTACTAAAAAAAAAAAAAAAAAAAAAATTTAAAAAAAAAAATTAAATATTCTTGGTCAAGACTCAGATCCTGCCAAAATGCAACAAGCCCCCTCTCTAACCAAGTTGTACACTAGCTGCAAAGCTTCAAACATCACTTCAAACAGACATTTTCCCCCAATTTCACAGTCGACTTTGTTTTTTTAAATCAAGTTCCTGTGTGACATCAGCGATCAGTTGGCTGCGTCAATCACCAGTGTTTAACAACGAGGCAAGGCAACACTTAAAATGCACCACACTTGGCAAGATCCCTACTCTGAGCTGTGTCTGCTGACCTCACATGTACACCAACTACACTGAGCAGCGAGCCAAACAGATTTATTAGTGAATGCTAGAACAAGCACAACACCATGAGTTCATTGAATTAATAATGACCTGGGATGTGACATTGTTCACTGAAAGTTAAACCTAGAAGGAAACAGTTGCAGAAATGTGGCTGTTTCCAACAGTCCACGTGTCTGGCTGCCAGAAACTGCCACACCATCATAACGAGTGTCAACACACCTTGTGAGGTCAGACTCAGCTTTTCCTCTGTAAACATGTTAGTTAATCATTTTCCTTACTGATAATATGAAAAATCAGGCACACAGCCATTATCTTTTGCCGTGTCCGACATCTGTCAATAATCACACACAGAGCCTCAGTGTTGCTATGCTACAGGCCTTATCAGGGTCAGTTCAGATAAGTCCCTGTAACCCAAAACATCCATCTTGGCCATTATCAATTCTTCACAGAGTCAGGCCAGAGAGATGTGAAAGGTCGAGAGGTTGTTGAGCTCAGCCCTAATTGGCTACATTTTTGTTCAGTAACAAATCAGTTTAAGGGGGCATGAAGCTTTTAAAATGTGGGGCACCTTTAACCTAATGAGCATCTCTGGTGCCAAGATGAGGTGGAAGGACTGGATGGGGAGGGGGAACCCCCCCCCCCCAAAAAAAAACACACACACACACACACACACACACACACACACACACACACACACACTCCTTTATTCATTAAGAAAAAGAATGAATTAGTCAAATGAGCTTAACGCAACTGTGAAATCATGAAACGATTGAGTTAAGCTACTTCAGAGAGTGTTGAATGTTCCAGATTTCTATGGTATGTACACAGTTTTAACAAAAAAATAAAAATCTAAAGTTCACTCTCAGATAAATCATAAACATGCACCTTTTCAAAGTCTGTGTTCCCTACAGTTATATTATATAGTATATAAGCCTGCCCACTGGGTCGCTTGCCCACTGGGTCACCAGCCCCAACACTTCTACTGCCCGTCCCAAGCCAGATAACTAACACCAAGTTACATTTTTAGGTGAGCCCCAAACAGAGCAACTGAAACAAGACAATTTTTGTCATCTGAAAAAAAAAAAAAAAAAAAAAAAAACAAAACAAAACAAAACAACAGATTTACTAACAAATGATCATCCCTGTTCAGACAGTTCACATGCTAGAAAGCAGTAATACCGGCGTGCCCTGTGTTTAACCAGAGCATGCAGCAGGCGTAGAGAAAGTTCACATTGAGCTACGCTGCACACACTAAAGCTGCAAGAGGCTTAAAGAAGGGGCGGCTGATTACTACCAATTACAAACAAAGTAAGTGGGAATTAAATACTTTTAGAGAGAGGGCCCTTACAAACAATATTATTTAATAATTCCTCAACTGAGGACCAAGTAGTTGTAGATTTTTAATAGATCTGAAGACAAACATTAATGAAGTTCTTCTTGCAGACACTAATGGTTTAACTGCTGCTCCAGCTGATCCCACCACCCCTCCAATTACTGCACAACTGAAAAACTCTGGATATTAAACACCACCTATGAATAATGCATGCATGTCAGCTGCACTCTGCACCATTTACAGACCTCCACCTATCAAACATCAACATCCCTTACACAATAAAGCGTGAATTACAGCAATGCTTAGGGAGTTGTTTTTTTGTTTTTTTTAAAGCAAACACAAGACAAAGCAGGCCTTAATGAGTTAAACATGCTGTGGACACAATAGAGATGGTAATGAAATCTTGGATTAGCCCTCATTTATTTAGGCTATAGCTTACAGGAAGGGGATGAGGGGGTTCAGGGAGCCTTGGCAGGTCCAAAACATGAGGCCTGATGCCAAAGATCAAGCAGATGGTGATTATGAAGATAGCTGGAAATGAGGTTGCTGCTCATGTGTGCACTCAATTATCAAGAGCAGGCCAACGACAGCCATGTCTGAAACAAAGTGAGCCTCTGTATTGTCGTCAATCTGGAGACAGATTACAGTCGAGAGAACAGTGACAAGGGAATGTTACATTTAGCTTGATATACAAATATCAGCTTTGAAAACAAATTTAAAAAAAAATTTTTTATATAATAAAATTAAACAAAAAGCAGTCAACGTGTTCAACAAAAATTACACAAATGAATATTTTCACTACTACTTCAGTAGTTCGTTTTATAGTTTCACTAAATATCCCAACATTAAAGCTGCTCAGCACGCTGTTCTAGAGCAGCGGTCCCCAACCTTTTTTGCGCCATGGTCTGGTTTATGTCTGACAATAGCTTCATGGACCGGCCTATAAGGTGTCTCAAATAAATACAACAAAATAAAACCAGTACCAGGACCAAAAAAAACAAAGATTTATTTATAACACACAGGAAAAGCGCCAGGAAAACGGAGGTAATAATAAAAACGATTAAAAAAAAAAAACGTTTAAAACCAATAAAAACCCTGAAAACCATAAATTTCACACCCGAGCCTCAACTCTCATGGCCCGGTACCAAACGACTCATGGACTGGTACCGGTCTGTGGCCAGGGGGTTGGGGACCGCTGTTCTATAGGACTTCAAAAACCAGCCATGTAATTGTTGTGGATTAGCAATTTTTCAGCAAAGAAACCTGTGAACACACCACTGATATACGCATTTTCAGCTCATTTTCAAACATTTGGATATTTACACATTTATCAGACATAAATCAACATTAGAAATTATCTGGATTTATGTTCGGGGCCACCTTGCAAACAAATGTAGTCATCAGTCTCCTTTTTGCTTCATTTTGGTCTCCTCCAGCATAGTATACCAAAGCTTAGATTATGGTAGGGGTGGGGCATATCACATCTTCCGTAATAATGATAAACACAGGTGTAAATTTTTATGAGATAGAAAAGTGTTCCATTATGTTATCAGTGATGCCGTGCATTTAGGTTTTCTTAGCACACCCAGCTACAAGACAAGCCCAGGAACGTCTGACAGCAAGAGCTACATGTCCGCATCGGACGAGGGGGAAAAAAAAAAAAAAATTCCCATGCAAAAACATAACGTGATAACTATATAACAGTTTGGGGTTCATGCATGGCTATGCAAATAATTCAAATTTAATTTCAAGTCAAAATTAACGCCCCCAATGATTGTGAAAAGAACAAAACTGAAATAAAACTGTTACTTTATTTCTTTTCTTCTTCTTTTTTTCTCTTTCATTAATGTGGTGATGACAGCTATACAGACTTCAGCTAATAAGAACAGTATTGGTTTCAACAAGTCCAACACTGAGCAAAAAAAATAGAAGCCCTTTGGGTTTTTTTTTTTTTTTTTTTTTTTTAAAACAAGCACTACATTAACAGTTGGATTGCACAGCTCAACTTTCAGATGCTGGATAAAGTCCAGCCTGATAACAGGATTTCATCTGGGCATCTAAGAATAGCAGCAGTGTGAAAAGATCTAAACATGGCACAACAAGTACATTAACCTGATCACTGATGCTAATCCTATTGATCGAATTCACTTTCTAAACAGACTGGGCAGGTCAAACCAGCAGCATGTTCACACCCAGCAATTACGGTGAGATTAACAGATATGATGTACTATATGGGATCTGTCTATGAAAATGCTAAAATATTCATGATCCACAGATAAAGATTGCCTCTTTTTTGTTATTGAGGCTGACGAGCTAAAGGCAGCAGGGGAAAAAAGAAAAAAAGTCTTGCTGTTGTGAGACAAAAATAAACAACCATGAACTGATTGCCAGCACCTCTGGTGCAATGTGTGAATGGTCCTTCCCTTTTGTTACACTCTATGCAGGAAGCACCTGCAGGTCTTTTACTTCATCCCTCTTCCTCCAGCAGGAAAGAAGGATTGTCAAGGACCCGAGACTTCATGTAAAAGTACTCCCTCTTCATTGTGCGGGCACAGCGGGCGCTCTTTGATCCAAAAACAGCTGCATGAGAGCCGCTAATCTAACCTACTCTTTATATTACTCTACTGTCAACAAACACATAATGCTGTGTGATACTGCAAATGTTGGTATCGATCCAATACAAAGTAAATACAGGGCCAGGTTCACCAAATTCTGAACACATTTTTAGATCAACTTATGTCTAAACGCGCTATAGGCTAAAAACAAAACAGACCTCACAGTCAATGTTTGAAGTGTATTTTTTGCATTTCCAAAAAAATAAAAAACAATGTAATTATTTAACACAGATCAGCTGGCTACATACTGAATTAGAGAATAGAAACAAAGTATCGATGCTATCAAGCTAGTATCGATGTGATACCAACACCGGTGTTGATATCGATCCACCCACATCTACAAAACACATCATCGCCTTCAGCCTCCTCACCCCTGCAACACCTCGACACACACAGTTTCCTAGGTTACATATGTACTAGTAAACTGCTAATCCAATTAACTATTTATTCCCACCCTAAATTTGGCCTTGCTCCATAACGGGAGGCGTCGCCACACACACCGCAGCAGCACGCACAGACCTGTCAAGAGGAATCTGTACAGTTCAAGGATGCGAAATGGTTTGGAAAGTGCCTCAAAACATAATTACAGTCTGTATGAAGAGAAAAGAGACAGTCCTCCTGAACAGTTAACTACGATTAAAAGAGAAAAAAAAGAAAGAAAAAAAACTAGGCAAACAACTTTTAAAAAGCAAACTTCACGTGTGCTTCAAAAACAGAATTTTCTCTCAAAAATAATTTTAAAAAACCCCGAAAAAATACAAAATAGGCACAGTCAGTAACACGTCTGAATATTTTATTTTACTTCAGAGACGTATTAAAACCCACATAATTCAGTTTATACTCTCTGGTTGTGTCGGAAAAATAACGGTGCTTTAGTCGGAACCGTGTTAGCACAGTCCACGAGGCTCCCTCAAAGATTTTCGGGAGGACCAGCAGACAACCTCTGCACAGGCGAAAACCTTCGGATACATTTTCCTTCTTTTATTTATTTATTTCCTGTGACAAAGAAAGTAACAGTTTCACACTTACCAGCGGCTAAGTAGGAAGCAGACTCTTGACAGAAAACTTCTACTCCTCCTGGAAATGTTGACTTGTGAGTGATTCCTCGCCACTAATTTTCTCCCGAGTCGCCGCTGCTGCTGGATGTTTGTGGGCAGCGCTGTTCGAACCAGCCAATCAGAGCGTTGGCTCCGCTGGGGGCGGAGCCTCAGCCTCACCTGAGGGTCATTTTACTGAAATCTATTCACAGAAAGAAAAAACACGGGAAAAGTGCATAACTCAGCGGTGAAAGCGTTCCAGTCGGGGTTTTCTTTGAAATAACTAATGATTGAAATGAACTATAGGCCCAAACATTCACTTTTTCTTTTTCTGTGTTTTTGTTTTGTTTTTTTTCTTGGTCATGTTGTATTAAAGAGTGCAACAGTTGTCTCTGGAATGAAATGGGCAAGCATTTGTGTAGTTATAATTAGTTAAAGTTGTAAAAATATACTGAACATAAGCTTATATAGTTTTCTATAATCCATTTTTTTATACTCTTAGGGGTTTTTTTTTGAGGGCTTAGGCCCATTTTCCCAGCTTCCCTCTTCAAAATACTTTGAGCAGAGTTAACATATAGAAACCTATACCTCACGTTAACTCCAATATTCCAACTCCTTTAATATTGTGATAAAATGGGCTCGCTTGCACCAAAATACAGTAACATTTCATCACTGAGTTTCATTGTGTGCATTTTTTTTTTTCAAAGATACAGACAGGTAGCAGAAATACTGGTGCGCGTGGTATTGGGCATGCGCACCAGTATTTCTGATGCAAATTATTTATGTCAGCGTCTCCACGCTGTCCCTCAGGGTCGTGTGTTTCCCTGTGTGCCTCTCCCTGTGTTTAGTTCATATAATTTCCCAGTATGGTTTTGTATTACTTTCCTTTAAGCAAATAAAGCTGTGTTTTGACTTCACGTTCCATCTGCGAGTCTGCATTTGGATCCTTTCCTGCCTGCTGCGCACAGCCGATTCTTGACAGTATCGATCCTATCGCACTAGTATCAATCTGATAATAATATCAGGATTGCTATTGATATTTACATTGATCCGCTCATAGTAAATACATTGAAATGTTGAGCGAAGCCAGCTGATTCTGTATTAAGACGGCAAGACTGAGAAGAAGATAACTGCTGGGGCATCAGTGTTTTAACAGGAAGTGATTAAACATTACAACAATAAACAAGTGTATTGTGCAGTTATTGGTGGCACATAGTGCACATGGCAGTAGAGTGGCAATTCAAACATAGAAATTGTAAGGTAAATGGTGAATGAGGGTTAATTTAAACATGTTCATTAGCAAAAAAAATACTATTTTGGAAAATGTGGGAGATGCAAAGGCAGTCGTCTAGCTTGAAGGGCCCCTGGATGTTTTGGAGTCCCTGAAAAGTGTGCCAGTCCTGGTTGATATGTGTCAAACACATGAAGAAGAAGAAAAACAAACACTGCCCTACTTTGTATCCAACAATAGGAGGATACATCAAAGTACTTCTTCATGTACTATTCAGGGTCTCCTGAGGGGAAAAGAGGTCAGGTTTGTGTTGAGTTTCAGCCACACCCTTGTCAGATGCCCTTTTTAAGTTTCCTGAAACTGAATAATGTTCAGTTGTCGAGTAGAAAACACACACGAAACTTAAATGCTACTGGTGCAATGGATTTTGACGTTTCACAACAAGCTGCTCATTTTTAATCATGAAGTTTCATGATGGCCATACAATATTTGCTAATATGAGCATAATTCAAGCCAAACCAGGTGTTATAAATATGCTTGAAACAGCCTTGTAATACTGGTTGAAGCCGAGGACAAAGTCTGTTTTCCAATCCATGTTTCATTTCTCATTGCTGAGGTCTTTCTGCATTGTGATGTTTTTTCACTGTTTGTTCAAATCTGTGTGTTTCTGTTATTACAAGTGAGCCACAGTTACTTCCTACAAACCGGGAAAGTGCCGGATGGTTGTAAGAGGGTGACTCAGAGGGTGTTCTTTTATTGCCAGATCAGCCTTTTTATGGTGGCAATTCAGACGTTTAACAAGCAATTTCTGGATTTTACTCGGGCGTGCCAGTTTCAGCTTAACACTTTATGAGAACAGAGCTGTTACTGATATTAGTAACGATTATCCACTCCAGTTAAGTCAGACTGTAAACCATTCATAAGACCAGAATATCAGGGAAGCACAGGGAAACTACCAGTGAAACACAACTGCCACCTAGTGACAGTGAACAGCTGTTATTGCATACAAACATTTTGTCTGCACTGCAACAGAGATGACGTACATTTATTCATTCTTTTCTGAGTTTGCTTCAGTTACTCCATCCTACCTACGCTTTCTTCTTCACCTCTCCTGTGCGCTGTCCATTGCCTTGGATGGTTGACCCCAGGGATTTAAATCTACCTTCAAGATCTCTGCTCCTTACATGTTCACCTTTTCATCGGTCTCCATCTCATTCACACACATGTATTCTGTCTTCAGTGCATAACTCCGCCTCTGCAACCTCTCTTCCACCTGCCCCCTAATCTCACTATAGATCACAATCTGCAAATATCATAGTCCACAAAGAATCCTGTCTGACGTTAACTGTCAGCATGCCCATCACCGCTGCAAACAAGAAGGAGATCAGAGCAGATCCCTGATATAATCCCACCAGCAGCACCTTGAACCCATCTGTCACTCCTATCACACACCTCCATACTGTCTCACTGTCCTCATACTCCTCTGCCACTCCTGACTTCCTGTCTTGGTATCCTATCATACTCTTTATTTCATCTACAAAGATATAGCGCAGCTCCTTCTGACTTTCTTATACTTCTCCATCAAACTCAAAGCAAACATCACATCTGTAGCACTCTTTCGTTTTAGGTCATACTGCTATTCACTTATTGTCACCTTTGTTCTGAGCCTAGCTTCAACAGCTCTTCCCCACAGCTTCATGATTTGGTTAAGCAACTCCCCTCTAACCCTCTTTAGTTACTACAGCTCTGCACATCAGTCAGTACACTTCTTCTCCATTCTTCAGTCATCCTAACTCTCCAAGATTGTGTAAAACAGTCTGGTTAGAAAGTCCACTGATCTCTCTCCTACAAATCTTCATCCCTCCACAGGTATGTCACCTGCACCAAAAACCTTTCCACTTTTCATCCTCTTCATAGCTGCGCTCAGCTAATCATTCAAGGCCAAAAGGGATTGCCACAATATTGTGACATTAGATCAGCGTCCAACTGGGACAAAATGTTTGTGAAGCATTTGGGATTACTGGAATTTCACAGAATTCACAAATCTAGACGAACAATTCAACTAAATTAAAAACAAATATTTTACTTTTCATGTTTTTATGCATGGAAAGGTATTTGAATTCCTGAAACAACAGCTCCTCCATAAGCTACAGAGAGTCCAGTGATCCAATAAATAAAAAAACTGTGGTTTATAGAGATCATCCCACTTTAAAAAAAAGGTCAAGCCTGTTTACTGACAAAGTTTGCTCTTTTCTAGAAAGAATGGCTGGCGTGAATCATATGTGGATTGCAAAAACTTTCACAGGACCATCGAAGAGTCCCCGCAAAAGTGGAAAAGACTACAGAAAATACAGAAAGTGAGTGTTCAACAGTCCTAATAACAGCACCTGTCTACAAATCCTACTGTCTGCTGCTAATCTCTCTGAAAAAGAGGACAAAAACAGACCAAACAACATTTGTGAGGAGAGCATGGTGGAGGGAGCATCATTTTTTGTGCTGCTTTTTCTTTTAGTTTGTGCTTCTAGAGTAAGAAATTTACTTCAAGAGGTTTGACATTTTGTAACAGCACACTAGATTCTACTTTGAACCTTTTAAAACTTTATTACTGCACTTTATTATTTCTGCAAATTGCATTCTTATTTGCTTCATGTCTACATTCACTTTCTGATGGTAAAGTTTAATGGAAGAAATTACATTTAATGTCCATTACTTATACAATTGGGGTTAGTGAGGAGCATATCCCCATCAGCCAGCCTGTCTGTCATTGGGTGAGAGGTTCCCAGTCTGGGCTAAATTTTGTGTCCAAATGCACAAGTGTTATTTTAGGACTGCCTCAACATTTCTCGTGAAATCAGATTAAAAAGCCAAGACAGAAAATTCAGGATTAAGATTCCGGTTTTGACTTTTTAGACAAGCATCAAAGGGGACACAGATTTTGCAACAGTGTCTGCCAGACTCTGGCACTTTCTCCTTCTAAGGCTGAGATCTGTGGATTCAGTGATTTCTTTTTACAAAGCACTTCCAATCTCATCTTTTTAAATTTACTTTTGGGGTAATTATCCTTCATTTGTCCACATAAAAGCTTCCTTGACATTAAAATGTATTTTTCAAGAGACACCCGGTCTAAAGGGCAGCAGACGTTGCAACATACAATAATAAGAAAACACAACTGATATTCAGTACAGATAAGTGAACATCAGCATGTGCGTCATGTGCAATAACATATCACTAAAAGAGCAGCATTAAAAGCAGTCATAGCGATTCTACCACACCTTTAAGATCTCCCCCATCGTAACCTGTTGTAACAATTTCCAGTCCTTCAAAAGATTAAAGGTTAGATGTGTAAGGAACAGCTTATTTTAGATTGTTACCAATCTAAAATGAGCTTAGACTCCTGTAAGCGGCACTAGTTTGCTTGAGGGGGGTAGTGGAGGAGACAGGAGGGTGGGCAGATAGGTGGATGAAGGCAGGGAGTGAACTAATGGGAGATTGCAGACGGAATGAACCAGCTTGGCTTCAGCAGGAGAGTAGATCCGGCGAGAAGGCCGCTCCTCAGCCACACAGAGAGCTCTGGATTGCAAGGAAACAAAGACATTAATGTCAGGAACACTCGAGGAGTCCACTTACCACACAGGGGAATGCAGATTATCTGGCAGAGGCTGGATCTAGGGGCTGGTTCAAAAATTCAGTTAAATGAGGCGGCAGGTGAGCAACAGGTGTGGTGGCCTAAGAGCGGGAAGACGAGGCTCCACCCACAGGAGGAACTATGCCTGCCTAACTCAACCTAACAAGTGCAGACCATGACCTGGGACAGTTTTCCTGTAAAACCAGCAGTGCAACCACTGAACCACCACGTTATCTTGCAAAGAGAGGCAGTGACCCAAAGGGCACAAGTTAGACAACAGCAAAATGGTTAAAAAAGAAAGGCCATGTTTTTGGATGGCTGGGTCCAAATCCTGGTTTTTAATTAATTTGAAAGGCTGTAATATGATTTGATGAAAGCTCTAACTGTTTTATAAAGAGGAATGATCCTTGTAATGCGAAAATCATTAAGTTGTATCGACAACATTGTGATTTTATTACATTTGGATCACTCTACAGCAATGGTGGAGTGTGGGTGATGCACAGCAGGGTGTCTAAAGGGGGCCTTGGGGTGGCACTGACCCTCCCTTAGCTGTGACACAAATATGTCAGAACCTTTTTAAAATAAGTTTTATTCACATTATTACATTTTTATAATAAATATATATATTAATGATAATATCAACTAATTCGTACATCTTAAAAAAATATACATATTTGATACTGCATCACCCAAAAAATTAACAGCATGAAAACATTGAATTTTATGTTTTATTTTACCAAAGTAAAATACCAAACTGTTGTATCCGTAGAGAAGAATCATGTGAATAACATCTTTCCTCCTTGGCAGCTTGGGGAGGAGAGTTTAGCTTATTGTTCTAGTCCAATTCTTTTTATCTTTACTGAGCTTCAGTTTTTATTCTTAGTTTCTCCATCTGCTGGCGGAGCATCATCAGAGACGGTGACTCCAACACAACAGAGCAACTCTCATTCATCATATATATCCATCAGTAGAACGACATCAGCTTGTTCAGAATGCAGCAGCCAGAGTCCTTACAGATGTACAGAACTTTAAACACATCAACATCACTTCATGAATACAGAATTTCCTTTAAAAATCCCTCTATTACTTGATAAACCACTCAGTGGTTTGCACCACAGTAGATCTCTGACTTGCTGTCTATAACCCAATCAAACCTCTCAGGTCATCAGCTGCACATCTTTCAACTCTTCCCAGGATTCTTGGCAAGGTTCTATTGTGGTTTTTATTGCTTTAAGGTATATTAGATCTATATAGGCTTTTATCTTTTACAATATGCACACTGAGCTGACACGTAATGAAATGCGCTATATAAATAAAATCACCATGGCTAATCCTGACCACCTCCTGCACCACCTACTTAACAGGCAGTGGATCACTGACTCAGGTCTGCTGCCACGAGACAGATATGGAAACACTTTAATGTTACACATTATCACCAACTATAATACAATGTATCTGTGTCGCAGAGAATCATCCGACTCCAACGTCCTCCACAATGTGTTTTACACGGTTCAGTTTTTATTTCCATCTGGGAGGGATTTTTGAAGTCATGTTCACAGTAAACAGACAGGCCTGTTGTCTCACTGATTCACATACTAACACAACCTGATCAAATTAAAGTACTTATTTTCATTCTACAACAAACTTTTCAAATTACACTATTTCCATCTGCATTAGGATCAGTCTCCACCCCATGCAGCTCCCTCCCTTAATCTCCCAGCATGCATCCTGCTCCAACTGTAGCACTGTATCCAGTTTAAAATCTCTCTACTGATCCCTCATTATGTTCCTAAGGCAATGAGGGGACTCTTCACTACCCCTCCATATAATGCCTGTCTACCAGAAGATGGAGCCCTTTTCTACCAAATGGCTCCTCAGCACTATGACTCCAGTGCCATAAGAGCTCAGGCAGAGGCCACAGCGTGGAGGGAAGTGTAAGGACGTTACATGCGGTTAGCATCCCACTGGGATCTTTTGTCTGCGTGCTTTCAGGCAGCTTGGGCTAACTGCCCCCATTTGCGCCATATGTCATGAGAGGCCTGACTGTCACATCACATGAGGACCTCTGTAGTGATGGCATAACTGATTGTGGAGCTTTCAAATGCAGTCACAGCACACTATTCATCGCTTCATTAATGTATTATAATAAATGGAGGAAAGACAGAGCTACTTTGTTCCCCAATGTGCCCTTTAGGGATATGAATTAATAATGGTGAATGTGATTTGTAGTATTTTTCTTTCACCTTAGTTGGTGCATTTATGATTGTGGGAGGAAGGAAATGAGCTGGAGATTAGCTGATAAAACTTTTCTACTTATAAAGAAGTATAAGGTGACTGACTTTCTCTAACCATGCAAGCATTTCAAGGTTCCTGTGATTTGTCATACAACAGGCTAAGGATTTAGTAGAAATCCCAAATGGCTACTCTTTAGAAGTAGTATTTATTCACTTTAGTCCAAAAAAAAATCCTCAAATGTACTTTACTATAAGAATAAAGCTACTAACACTGGCTCTGTTAAAATCTTAACTATTGTTCTAAAATTTGAACCCAGCTTCCAACAATTCCACTCTTTACTCTTTATTAGTTTTTAATTATTTCCGGTGGTTTTCGTGTACTTATGACACTCAAATGCACAGAATAAACATATCGGTGTTTGACAGTTAACCGTCACAGCATTTACGAACGTTTCAGCCCTCAAAGTTAGCAAACAGAGATCCATTTTACTGATAACACGTAATAAACGACCATTTCGCTCTGCATTTACATTTGCTATCTCGGCAAAACCGGTCGGTGGTAGTAGCATTAACCCCAAACATAAAAAATTATTTTTACGGCCAATTTTCGACTGCTAAAATTAAGTGTTGAACGCTGTTTGGCTTAGCTACAACGGCTCTGTGACCGCACGCACGCACCACGGCTAGCCTGTTAGCTACAAAACTTAGCACGCCTTTAACAGTGTTAGCCTTTCCTCAAATCTCTTGAGAGTAATAAAAGGTTTTTAGCGGCTGATGAATGTAGGGAAATATGCATCCTGGTTGCCTGCTTGTGAGCTTCTATGTAAGCAGCTGGCATACGGAGAGGTAACTTTGTTAGCAGTGATTACAGGGGATTGGAATCTGACAGGCTAAAGTAGGAAGCAGGCACCGCTAGCGTCCAAAGAATTCACGGAGGCAACAACTTCTTTCCAGAAAAAAGCGTTTAGTATCAAGTAGCAGCGAAAAAGAGTAGTACTAGATTTCACGTTGGCGTAAAATATGACAGAGTAGCTGGCTTTGCGCGATTCCCTCAGGAAAGATTAGTGGCGAATTTTGCTAAAGCTAACGGGCTAGCGCCTAACCAACACACGTTAGCCCAGAATTCGGTTGACGGGTGGGGAGTCCAAACAGGCGCGAGGTGAGCTCCGCTGCGCCGCACTTTGTTTGCAAAAAAGAGCCCAATTTCGAAAACCACACGCAGGGACATGCACTTTTCCGCTGTCTAGTGTCAATTCCTCAAAATGGGGTCTGCTAACGTACGTCTCCGCCATTTTGTGACAGGTTTTTCATTGAGCAAAGGGGTACGTGTAATGGTTGAATGTAACCCCATCAAGAAGATATCCGCTTGGCAGTTGCAGGAAAAAGGGATCAGGAGTAATTTCCAACCATCCCGTGAGATAAAGTCGTTTTGAAGTTGTCAGCAAGGGATAGTGGCAGCTTACCAGAAAAAGAAAGAGAAAAAAGAAAGCAGCATGGCAGGAAAAAACCCCACTGAAGACTGTATTGAACATATGCAAACTACCAAAAACTTTAAAGTTAGCAATCACAGTGTGCAGGGAAATTTTGCACCACCATAAATGCTACAGTCACTGTGAACATGTAAGATTTTTCTCATCTCTTCAACAGGATAATGTGCAATGTAAAAATTGAGGTAATATCACAATTAAAAGGGAAATTGTTTAGAGGATTAAAAAATATATAAAGACTATTATTAATTTATTGATATTTTGATCGCTATATTCATTCATTTCTGTAGGAGATGAACAGTGTATCTCTACTTATTATTCGACTGTAGAAAGCATAATAAAAATATCTTGTCAGTTTATAAAGAGTTTCTGTAAAGGCTATTTCGAAATAATTTTTTCCTTTTATAAAAATATCCAGCCATTAATATGTCCTCGTATTTTATTGGTAAAATAAGGATGCTCAATTAATTAGTATTATCCCCTCCCCCACGGGACATTTCCAAGTACCTCCTGACCCGTTTTCCGCACGGAGGGAAGAGGGCAGACGGTCCCTAAAAAAGAAAACAGTCTCTATTGTTCCAGCGGTCGCTCGGTTCTGGACGGTGCAGTTCCTCTTTCGGGCATAGAGGTCGCTGCACGCATGGTAGGCCGGCCTCCGCGGCCTTCACATCTTTTTGTCTGAGAACTGGATCCATCTGCCGCTCTACAGTGTGTGCGATAGCCTCGGAGCTGCGTCCGTAACACACTGTCAAACCACTCCAAACGAATACAACCGCGACCAAAAGCATTAATTCAACACCTTTTGCCATGGCGTTTCTAACCTGCCGGTAAATCGGTCGTATTTGCGACTGTTCGCTGGAACTTAGTACGGGCTTGAATCGGGCTTGCTTTCTGTGTGCATCAGTCTTTATTAGCGAGCTGCCGCTCTTCTTGCTATCAGCTATTTCTTTAACTTTTTAAACACTCAGCTTGGCGAATGACTGAGCGCCGGCGGAGTATGGGATCCTTGGTGTCTTAAGAAGCGACTGAAGTGGGGTATAACCGTTTTTGCATGCAAAAACAATGGCAAATTCGACGGGGAAAAATCTACTAGATCAGCGAAGGAAAGGACAGGCTTTCCTGGACGAGCTGCGGCAATTTCACCAAAGCAGAGGGTGAGATTGGGGCGTCTTTATTTCCAAGAAATATAACTTTAAATCACCATTGCATGCAGCGGCGAGTTTGCCAGAAGTGTTATTTGAACAAATGTGGATTTATTTCTTGTGTTTTCCCAACAGATCGCCGTTCAAGAAGATTCCTATCGTGGGTGGGAAAGAGCTGGATCTGAATGCTCTCTATATCAGAGTCGTCTCTTTAGGTGGCTTTGCTAAGGTGAGTGCGAACTAAAAGTGTTATTTTCTCCACACTCTGCCTTCCGTGGACTTCCCGGTGGACCACTCCACAACTCCGTGTGGGTAACACGGGACAAGTGTAAGCTTCCAGAAAAGCGTTAGTGGGTCGGTGTTGGCCTTGTGCTAGTTTGCCATGTATCTCTATGTAATGTGGTGGCTTGTGTTGTTGTGTGTGGTTTGAATTGAGAGTACAACCGCTCCGAGTCAGAGTGCAGTTGGAGCGACTCAAAATTAGCGGGCACGTTTAACATCGATTATCGGCTCGGAGCCCGGCCTCGGAAAACACCGCTTAGGTCGCGGCGTCTCGCCCGGGGTTTTACCGGTAGTTTTCACCCGGGAGGGGGGGGGGAGCCTGAATTTTCTTTCTCGCCATAGCCATCTTTCTTCGGCTTCATGGCTGATGACAAAATGTAGGCCTCACAGGCCCATGCAGTGCATACAGTAAACGCTACCAAAAGCCCACTCCTAATTCAAACGGGTCGCCTCAAGCTAAAGCATTTGTTTACCGCCGGGGGCAGTTTGCTGGAGTTTAGCCCCGCTAGGTTTTAACGCCAAAAAATGAGGAAAGTCAAGTTAGCTCGTTAGCTACAGTGCTAACTAGCCTGAACAGTAACGATAATGTTCTAAAGGGAGTCAGGCAGTTGTACCTACTGTACTCAATTGTAAATAAGCACGGCTAATAAACACATGCGAGGCTAAACTTAAAAAAAATAATTTTATACCAAACACTCTGGTGTTTTTTTTCTTCCCTCCTCCTAAAGTATTTTAGAGCAGTTTCCAAAAGTTATTGATTAATGATTCTAGTGTTGCCTCATTCTTTTTTGCGGGGGGAACCTGTGGCAGACCAGATGGCTTGCTGTCGGTGTAACCGCTCTTTTTTTGTTTGTGGTTCGCCGGTGTTTTTCATCTCTTAACGAACTCATTTCCTCTTTTCAGGTATCTGACAAAAACCAATGGATTGAACTTGGAGAGGAGTTTAACTTTCCGAGGAGTTGTTCCAACGCTGCATTCGCTTTAAAACAGTACTACCTTCGGTAAGTGGCACGGAGCATGCAGCTCTCGTCCTCTCAGGTAGCATGTGGGAAGTGTTTACAAATGTAGAGATGCAGTCAGCATGCAGGATCCAGCCCTCTCTGCGCCTCTCTGCTGGGAAGCTGCACTAGTACAGCATTGTGTCAGGCAGCTTAAGTTTCTATTGTGTACTTTTGCTGTGGCAGGGCTAGATAAGAACACCAGTCTGAAATGTGAGGGCTGTCAAGTGTGGATCGTAGCTTTGTTTTTTTGGAGCACGGTTTAAAGCAGGATTTTTGTATGTTAAACTGGTGAAAATTGTGTAGCCAGGAGAGGGCATTTGGTTTTGATACACCACTGAGCAGATCTGTGGGCTCTGATGTGCATTTCACACAGCCCCCCTCCAAAACTCTTAACCCAAGTCATCTGTCATGATGAGAGTCTGCCTTCTCCAACAGCTGGCATTTGTGGTTTTGGTGCTGGCTTCTTTCGCTGTACTCCTTTTCTCATGCATGCAACGATTGTTCCCCTCACCAGCACCTGCCTACGAGGGATCACACCTGCAGTGAAACACTTGTAATCCACTCGTGGATATTTTGCAAGTTTCTATGTCAACAAGTTATCTGCTGCAACTTCACGGATTACCCACAGTTATGGATGCAGTTAGAAGTGGTCAAAGTCTTAATACCACCTTGGTTACAAAGTGTTAACCTGCTACATATCAGTGTTAATGGCAGAATGCGTTACAAGGCAGCTTTTCTCAAGCAAATCATGTGATTTGGCACAATGGTCCACTAGGAAGCCCTGACCTCTGACAAGACAGCAGTTAGTCGTCTCTCATCCTCCTCCTACTACAGTGCGAGTAGGTGTAGTGCAAACTTGTTTGGTTTTCTGCGCTGGGATTTATGCAGATATCCTCACAGCCTCTGTAAAACTTAGCAGACATAAGAATTCCCCTTTTTATTTTATTTTTTCTGTCTAACAGGTTTAGCATTAAACAGCTTTCAAGTTTCTTTAAGTTTGCTTTGCATGGACAATTTGAGCAATAAATGCAGCTGTTATTTTATGTCAACACCACATTCATAAATACCAGATGCAAACTTGAGTCAGAAAATGATATAAATAAACGTTACAACCATCTGAGACTCTTTCACCTGTCTCGCTGAGCTTAGTCACTGTAATTATTGCCTATAATATTGGGAAGGAAGATGAGACATAGAGGAAAGGAGGCCTCGCTTACAGCTGCCATGCTCTTGTGTCACGAGAGCCTTCGGAGCTGCTTTCTAAAGTTTATCTGAGGCGGCTCGGTGTAGTGGATGTCAGAGGCAGCGGGCAGCGAGGTCTTGTCTTGCTTCAACTGGCTCTGATAATGAAGAGACTATTCTCTCCTCCCTGCGTGCTGTTTTTTTTTTCTCCCTCTCTTTAGTTTTGCCTGGCAAAAAGTGGGTGAATGTTGTAAACGCTATGGAGGAAATTTCTCTTTGGCTCTCTTCCGGGGGGTTCAGAGGTCACAGGCAGGTATACAGGGTTGTACTCAGTGGAGCTGGTTCAGATTCAGTGTCTGTCTCTCTCCCTCTCTCTCTCTCTCTCTCTCTCTCTCAAGGACACTTGAGCTGGGTGGATGTTTGCTAATATCAGTTAACCTTGATTATCCAGTTGAATGACCAGCTGTAACCACTGGCAGCCTGGCAGTTTGTGAGCAATGTTTGCTTCTTTAACCATTGTGAATACACTGGCGACAGTTTGTGTGTTTTATAAGTGATGATTAAGGGCATTGTCAGGTTGGGTGCAGTTCAGTTCTTTTTTTTCTTTTCTTTTTTTTAGTCTATCTTAAACAGGCCCATCTTAAAGTGTTCATTCCTTATTTATTTTATCCACTCTTTCAGTTATTTTCCAAGAGTTAGCAGGTAGAAGTACAGCTCCGAAAATCTTCACCAGGATCGTGCCGCCTGTCGCCCTGACTTCTTTTCTCTGAATGAATGGGATGATCATGATGTGGCCCCCCTCTCTGGTCAGCGCTTCCCACTCAGCGCAGAGTAATAAGCGGCGCTGAAGTTCAGTGCCAGCTCCCACTGCCATCTATTTGATATCTGAATGTCACTGTAATAAGTGAGCGACGCGTGCCAGAAACATTTTTCCAGCTCGTTTTCAACTTGTTGGGAGCGCCGCTTTGACATCAATCCTCACCAATGGCGCTGATTTCATTTCAACTTCAGGGGCGGACGGATTCGCGTCTGGATCAAAGTGCCAGCTTCAGATCACTGTGACACTCTGAGGGCGCAGTCAAGATGCAGCTCTGTTTTCGGCCTTGTTTACTGGCAGTGTCGGGGCACGGGATACATATGTAAATAAGAGGTGCGACATTAAGAAAATCCCTGATCAGTCAGTCAGACATACAGAAGGATGTTGTCCAAGGGTGGGCGGTGACAGAGAGTGTTAAATAATATATTGAATATGGCCAGGACTTGTACACAACATGAAAAAGTGTGAAAATTTAAAGGGATTTAAGGGGTTTGGGGAAATAATAGAACAGTCTGCTACATCACTGCAGCCAGTTTATACGTTTCCCCTCTGTTCCTGTCAGCCTGCTACTGTTTTCCCCCTTCTATAATTTGGCGTATCTTTATGTACTCTGCCCTGAATTTTGCTGGATTGGCTTCCAGTTACTCAAGACTGCTTCCACTTTTTCCCATGGCTGCAACGATTCAACTGATTCTCAGTCAACACAATTTCACATCTCTCACGGTTTTCTCTTCCATTAGTAGTTTCATATTATTTGGAAGTGGTTTGGAGCAAACTTTGAACCCTCACAACCTTTTTTTTGTTTTTTTTGTTCCCACTAAAGCACCATCATGCAGTTTGTTCGGGCAAACTCTGTAATTTGAGAGTGAATGAAGAGTGTTTTGAAGTAAGGCCTCTCTTGGTGTTGCTTTAGTCTTCGACTACTTTTTGTTCCCAAACTGAGGTGTGTTGTACCTAGAAACCAAGTCAGGTGACGGATACCCCGCTTCAGCCTTTGTTTGCCCTCACTGCTGCAACCCCATTGGGAGGAAATAGGGCCCTTGAGCCTGACATCAAGGAACATTCACTCCAGCTTCTGCGAAAGCTCAAATGGACAATTCATCAGTTGTTTTTTTTTTTTTTTTTTTTGTACTTATGGCTTATTCTGGCTTTCAGTAACACATTTAAATAGTTAAACAGGGAGAGTTTTCAGAAAGCCTCTCGTGTTATATTTACTTATCCAAATGCCTTCTTTAAAAATGCATTTATTTTGAAATCATAAGTCTGATTTGATGAGCACATGTGACAGTGATCTGTTGATGCGTTCATTCATGAGTGTTTCAAATTGGATTCACCTTTTAACTCATGCTGTGCTTATGAGTTTGCTTTTTTTTTAATACTGTGGTTAGAAAAACAGAAACGGGTCTTTGTGTATACTACTTGATGCTGAATCAGCCGACACTAAGTGATCTGTCTCCAGAGTTCAGCAGGGTGCTTCTTGTGCAGACCACTCTTTAAAAGCTAACAGCAACACGGAGAAGCAGGTGCAATCCCGTTCTTGGGTTTACTCATTTCACTCAATAGTAGGATGTTTCACATCGTAATGCAATTCCTCTTCTGTTAGCTGTGCATCTCTCAACCATTTCTGCCTTGTGACCCTTCTTTTAGACCCCTGCTTACTCATGACCCCTGCAATTAGAAGGTGGTACAGTCATGTGATTAATGCAAATTTATGCTTATTTGAATGTATGTTCTCAGGAGACATTGTCAAATGAATAGAATCGTGTCAGCCTTGGGGATCTTGTGTCCTGTCACTCTGTCTGCATAGTGAACCATGCTTTGCCCAAAGAGACCGAAACCTTTTGAAGTAACTGCAACTTTCAGGGATAACGTCTGTTAATAGATCTACATTGCACTCATAGAATGAAATATAGACATGGCTTTTGGTTTGGGATGCTTTCACTGCTGCCGTGTTGGTGTTTTCAAACTAGACGTGACGAGTGGGGAATGGATATGACTAAAGCTCATTGGTTATTGAGTTGTCGGTCTCACAAAATTCACAACATGGACTTTATGTTGTGGTTAGTCTTTTTTGCCCCCCCCCACCCCGGGGGTCGCCCCCTGGTGTGCACTGAAAGGATGCGTGTCTAAGGCACTTGTACCTTGACTTTGATGTAGCTTTTGGGTCTGAAAAGCAATCTTTTGTACTGTCTGTGGTGGCAATAGGTTTAGATTGTGTTATTCATGGTAGGTTGCATTTGTGTGCATGTGCACTGCAACAGAAGACATGCATGCAGTCGCAAATTAAATATGAAATCACACCTGCAAATGTTTGTTGTTTGTTTTTATTTGTAGCCACGTATGGGCTCTGCCTCTGCTATTGTGGCTTTGGTGAGCATGACACATGAACCAGTTCTCCACCTGCTGCAGGTTCTGGTTAGAATGGCTTTTCAGAGCTGGTGGAGCTGGAGTACATCTGGGTATAGGACGAAATCCTCTCTGGGGAAGCAGTTAAGGGCTGATACTGGTCAGGGTAAATATGAAATGGGAAAGGCTGAGGTTTGCTGGTTAGCAGTAACTTGCAGAATAAGGGTGAGAAGGGGCTATGAGCCATCTATTAAATAAATCTCAAATGGTGGTGCCCTCTTAGAGTAATGGGTAATGGTAAAAACAAACAAGTTGATGAATGTCCAACAAATCAGCTGTTACACGTTCTAGACCGATCTTCCAGATAAAGTGTGTGGAATCACTGCTAACGACACATATCTGTGCAGTTCGTTAAACATCAGCTCTTCAGCTTTACACAAATGATATTCCTGTTTCTAGAAGGCAACAAACCAATGAAAACACAGCAGTGAACTATTGCCCAGCTTTTGGACTGCACACACATTTTACTAGCAAGTGTTAATTTTCACACCTTTTTATGAGATTATGCCATGTACCGTGATGGCTGTTTGGTGCCACTTTGCTTCCTGTGCCATGCTGCACAGCCGCCTGTAAGTTCTCCTGAAACATCTGGATGAAGTGGCCTTTGATCTGGCTTGCATTAGCTCTGTTTGTATTCCTCCTGCTTCATCCGAGCTGCTGCTCAGGGTCGCCTAAATGAAGATGAGTTATCGAGAGAGGCATGTGGACCAGTGCCACCTCCTGTGATTTTATACGCATTAATAGACAATGTTGCACAATACAAGAGCAAACCTTCTATCACAGATAACATCTGAAGGCTCTTGGGACTTTTTTTTTTTTTTTTTTTTTTTTGGGTCTGTCTGTAATTTGACCTGCCCTCCAGCAGTGTTGGCCACCACTGATAGCCTAATCTCCTTCTCTCAGTTTCCTTGCTAACAGGCAGATGGGCAGATGTACTTGACAGAGCTACAACCAGACTTTACCATTTTCTTAAGCTCTTTAGCAGAACTGCATCACTTGGCTTGCGCTTTGCTTTTAACTGGAGTTTATTCTCTGTATTTAGTCAATCCCAAGTCGATAGCAACCCGTGTCTTAAAAGAGTAAATTCTCTAAAGAGTAAATCTCTAATGTTCTAGTGTTGGAAGACACCCGTGATAAGATTATGTACATGCTATGTAGACAATTAATGCAAGCACTAGTAAGAAACACTTTATAAGCCCATACAAGTGTTATTGTTTTCATAGGCCTTCTCACGGGAGACTTTGACCTGGGGAGGCACAGGCATATCACTGATGGCTGCATTCAAATTGAGGGAAGGTGGCATGCAGGTTAACCGTCACGTCTTACTGAAGTGAACTGAGCCATCATTAATAGATGTGGTTTCAAAGTCGTGAGCAGTCAAAGCATCTCGTGCAGAGAAGATCTATAGACTGATGGTCTGAGTGAGGAGGGGTGGGGGAGGCAAATTACAAGAGAGCCAGAGCCAGTTGGCAACCTAAAGCTGAGCACGGTCCTGTTAAGCTAAAGTAGCACTGACCGCAATAAATGTTTTCTGCATGTTGTGTTTTAGGATTGTGGGCCACTAGTCGACCATACAGGTAAACTGCATGTTGCTTGTCGGCCACTAGAAGTACGAGTCTGTGTACAGCTTGAGTTAACTGATGATTCCAAGGTGTCACCTACAGGTACCTGTCTGTCTGTCCGAAGTCATTATTCTGCAGGCGTGCCTCCCAGGTTAAGCTTTTTCTCAGTTTTGACACAAGTGATCGAAGCATCTACCAATAAGAGTGAAGGAAAATAGTCATTGACATAGTAGTAGGGTTACCTTGTCAACCAGAACCTGATGGGCAGTTAGCGACCAGCCCACTTACTGGTCAGACTTGCCCCACACGTGCTGTGTGGACGCCCCTTAAGTGTCTAAAGGGTCTCGTTGCTGCGTTCAGGACCAGTAAAGGCAGATGGGATGTGTTAAAGAAATGAAAGCAGATAACTTTGGAGTCAAATGAGAAAATGTGTCTGCTTTTGGGAAGGTTTTTATTTATTTATTTTAAATGACTCTTGTCGCTCCGATCGCATTGGCCACACACAGTAAACACGTGTCATCGTGTGTTATGCACAGCCTAAAATGCCACATGTATGAACTGCATTTAAAATACGACTGTTTTACTGAAGAATGTAATTAACTGTTTCAAATGGCTCTTAAACGCACACACAATATTTGTACAGACTGTCTCTAACGTCATCCATTAGACTGTGCTCAGTTTGAACTGTTTTCTTCCATTCAGACTAATCACTTAGTCAGATTTTTCTTTTCCCTCCAATTTTATCAGCCAGACAGTTAATAGCCTAGAAAATCCCTCAGTGTAATATTGCAGTTTTTACATTTATTATTATATAAACAAATTTCCTTAGTAATCAAATTAGGGTGATTGTTTTGGGGGGAAAAAATAGAAATACTTTTTGATTTTTTTCTTTTCAGGGCAATAGTGAAACCCACAAAACCAATCACAGCTACAGTTTGGATGGATCTCACTTTAGCATGTTCTGAATTTACAGCCATACCAGTGATTCATCCTACTATTTACAGTGTTACAAAATAACCGTTTTTAGACTAAATGTGTGAGTGGTCTCCATTTCCAAGGCGATGATGTGCCTGCATGGTGAAAAGCTATCATTGCAAAGTCCGACTTAGCCGAGGCATCCTTTTCAGTGGAAAGGGCCCTTTGACAGCTCATGTCAGGATTTTCCAAAAAAGATGTAGACACTCGGGTCACACTTTTCCTTGACGAGCAGCACCTGAGTTGGTGGTGTTTCTGGAGGAACTGCAAAATTAAAGAGTTTGGGCCCAGGAGACGCTGCTACACTCTGAGTTACTATCCCACTCTGATTGGCCAGACTGATAAAGCGAAACACTTCTAGCAGTGATGCGTTTGACTTGCATTGCTTCCATTCAGCAGAGCACAGTGCCAGTGTGGCGCTTTTCATTCTCAATGCCATATTTTTATTAGTAGATTCTACAGAAGTGGCTTTGCATGACTCACAGTTCAAAATCATCTTTATATGTCTCATACTGGGCATCGATACATCTCTGCTTTAGCTGCTCTGCTTTTAAGGTGGCTTTCTTCTGACTGTCCACCACTCGTAAACAAAGCAGTGCATGAAATGACCATATGAGGATTTCTGTGCTTACTGACATCTTTCAGCGCCAAAAGGAGAAAAAGTGTGCTGATGTCAATACTTGAAATTTTGGTCTTGTTTTTTTTTTTTTTTTTTTTTTTTTAAAGGAGTGTCCACCCTTTTTTATATGCGCTATATGCATGTAAGAAAGTGAGGAAAAGATTGGTCTTCCTTAACCATTTTGCATCAGTCAGTTGACATGCATGCTCTGTACTGGCTTTAAGTTGAACAAATGGTTAGTGCTGTCAGTGATCCCGCTCTCAGTTGGCTCAGTGACCTCCATAATCACTCCCGTGATTATTGACAAAGTAAACCACCCTCAGCCTGCGCCGGGCAGCCAACTCCATTAAACCCCAGCAAACATGTCTCTGCAGAAACTGGCACTACGTGTGTGTTTGTAATCTCAGCGTCCTCGTCCAGCAGGGGGCAGTCCACTCTCATACACTGACACGCATTGGGGACATTTGGGTAGTTGAGAGTAACTGAAGACAGGAGTGCCCGATCCCTGATCCAGATGTCCATAAATAACGCTGCACTAATGACAGTAGCTGTCTGCGCCGGCGTCTGCTCATCACTGCTTGCGCTTTGCCAGTTTCCCCCATGCTGGTGTGCTCAGCCCATTTATTTTGGAGGGAAAATAGGCGCTCTGTGACAACAACAAAAAACATGCACACACTTCCCTAAACGGTTGTAGTAATATTGAGGCAAGCCCCGGCGGTTTGTGCTGCATGGTTGTCGTGTGCTACTGAAGCTGCAGGGGACTGATGTTTCTCTCAAAATGCGTGCACAAGGGTGGGGAAAAAAGGGGAAGTGCAGGCACAAGCATCTGCAGCTGAGTCCTCTCCCCTCTTCCCATTGCCCCCCCCCGTTTTTTTTTCTCTTTTTTTTCTTTTTTTCTTTTCTTTCTTCATGCTTGTACTCAGACAGCGGTTGATGACGCTGCAGTCGGGAGAGGGCCCTATCTCTCTCCCGCTCTTCCTTCCTCCCTCCCTCACTCTCTCTCTCTGCAAATGAAGGCTGAGTGTATTTATAGTCCAGCGTGTCACCCGGCAGCCAGCGAACGGGGGATTACCTCGGCCACGATGAACTAGCAGAGCCTAATTCAGAAACAGCACTCGCTCGGTGACTCACAGCCACACAAGCTGGGCTCACCACACTGGTAATACTAAGGTATTTTTTTTTGTGTGTGTGTGTGTGTGTGTGTGTGTGTAGTTTGTGAAGATTTTCATGAGGTATTTATGATATGTAGGAAAGTCTGAATCTGCAGTCACATGCTCATTCAGAGCGTTTTTTCTTTTCCCTGCAAGTTGAGTGAGAAGTTCCCAAGAATGAGAGGGAATTTGCTGGATTTCGCCTCGCAGCTGCTTCACATGTTTCTACCTTAGATTTTCAGCAGGTGAAAGTGAGGAAAATCTAGATGTAGCTCATTCATTTGAAATCAAAGTCGCCTAACAACCGGCAGTTCAGGTGCATGGAAAGTGCGCCATTTAAAATTTAAGAAACCATGCAAAGCCCCCCTTTTACATGACTGTGAGAGGTGTGCATGTTATGCAAAGACGTTACTTTCTTTTTGTGTCCTTATTTCCATTGTACGTCATTCTTTACTTAAGACTTTAGAGCCCATAAAAGGATGTTTAGCTCCTTTGATTCCCTGCTTTGTTTCTGCAGTTCTTTTGCTTGTAGGGCAGTTTAGGACTGAACATGAATTCTTGCATTTTTGTGGGGGGGGGGGGGAGAAGAATGTGCTGTGTTTATTGTGTTCCCTTTTCCTTTGGCGAGTTGTGAACTAGTTGAGTATTTGCATGATTCGGTGCCAGGCTGATAAGTGACACGGTAAGGAGCTCGACTTCACATTTTAAAGAACCGGTTTAAGGGCCGCAGCGCTGCCGTGTTGGCCTGTTAGTGATGCTGGTGTTGCAGACATTTGCTTTTAGCTGCCGCACTCAGGGAGCGAACAAACTTGGTCCTAGTTTTACGTTAGAGGAAATACTGCCTATATCACCTTGTTATGCAATGAGGTGAAGTCAGATCACTCAAAGGTAAATGGGTAGTAGGCTGCACACCCTCAAGAGAGTTTAATTGCAAAGGGGCATTTCCTTTTGATGACACAAAGCAGTCCTCATAATAACACCAGCAGGTAATGCTGTAACATAACATAGTTTTAATGGCAGTAAAGTGACCCCATAGGCCTCAGGACACAAGCATTTTTGTGTACAAGTCACATTCATTGCGGATATTTAGTTGAGTTTGTTTTTTTTTGGGGTTTTTTTTTTCCTTTTACTTGTATTGCTTTGAGTTTAATTTGAGCACATTATTTATATAGATTTTTATTGTTTCCAGTGAAAGCAGGTGCTGATCCTATCTTGTGTCCATCGTCTCGTTCTTCAACTCTGCTTGTAATTTGAAGCGTGTTACGTTAATTGACATATTTCCCTTATGGCCCAGTATTACTGTAGTTACCTTACTCTAGTATCTCTCAAATAGTTTATTGTAACACATTTCCCACAGAGACGTCCAGAGTCGATCACATCATCGTTTGCTCATCCTAGTAGGAGACGCAGTGACACTCAACCCATGCATTTTTAGTTCTTCAGCTGGACCAGCTGTGAATCATCTGTTTGCAACATGCATAACAGCAGCAAGGAGAGTCTGCAGAAACGATGTGAGCTTTCCTCAAAGAGACTCTGCTTTAGCTCTAGATTAACTGAATCTGACACACTGCACTAAATCCCCTCTACCTGCTAGACTTATTAGCCTAAATAAGTCACAAGCGGACATAAAAGCATTCATCTGTAAATCAAAGTACCAATGGTATAGGCCATAACAGGAAATATTAAGAATATGTTTTGCTGACAGGACACAGACTGAAATGCTAGGATGGTTGCTGAGTAGCTTACTAGTGTGACTACAATGTGTAATGTTAGTTACAGTACATTAGCTTTAAGCATTTATCTTATGTTAGCCATTGTAAACACAGGGGGACACGGCTGACTTCACAGCAGGAATGTCAACAAAATGCTAAAGTGTGTTTAAGGATGACTTGAGAATGATGTTAATACAAACTGAAACTCACTCACCTTGAGTTCTGTGAGATCTTTTAGGTGCTTTACTAAATTTGAAGCATTTTCTCATGTGGTCTGAAAAGGATGATTGCATCATTTGCATGTTATCATTTGAGAATCAGTTATCAGCCGTTGGTTATCCGCTTCAAACGCAAAGTGCTTCCGTACCCGACTCTCTTCTTATCAGCCAGTCTGTTCAGATCTGTGTCGGCAGCCGCACTAGTTGCCATCTTCCACGTGTAGTTTCTCCTATCCTTGTGGGTTCTTCTTCTTCTTCCAATCAGTGGCTGTTTGCTCAGTGAGAGATTACTGTGGATGTGGTCAGCTGTATCGTCTAGTAGCTGTGTCATTGAGGATAGTAGTACTTCAGTGAGTCGTATACACAGTTTGGCACTTTACAATATAAACCTACTCCAATATAACTATGAGAAGTAACTACAGTGTTATTTTCTTCCATTCCTTTTAGTTTTACTGTTTGTTTTTTTTTTATCGGGCATAGTTGCACATGTTTAACACTATCTGAAAATTGAAGAGTGGACTTTTCACTATGCAAGAGTGTGTGATTATCACAGGGCATTATTTGTGTTGTTTTTTGTGTGGGTTTTTATTTTTCATCTTTTCTTCTTTTTTTAAATTTTTTTTTTATTATATAAAGAAATCATTGCCAGTTGTGCTCTTTCTGTCTTTGCCATCACAGCTACTCTTGTTTTGCGGCTTCTTCTCGATGAGCTATTTAAAGCCGTATCACTGAAGGAAAATTGTGTATGAAGAAAAGTTATTTGTTGTTTTGTTCCCCAACTCAGAGATCTGGATTTAGAAAAAGCTGAAATTGAAAACGATCTTTGCGTTGCCTCTGTTTCCTGAAGCTTTAGAGCTGGGATGTCAGAGTGATTTTACACTGTGGCACACATCGGGCCCTCGTTGATCTTATGCAGGCCGGACCAGCGTAAGCTCTCCTTTCTGTCGGTGTAAAGTAGTTTAGTGACACATTTAATCCCTCAGATATTTTTAAATATCAGAAAAAGAAGTAGAAAATGATATCTCTGTTTTTCAACATGGTAAAGAAATTATGCTTTGGGCTTAAAGTCTAAGAAATAAATGTGTAACATCATTGAAAAAGTTCTGTTAGCTCAATGCACAGACTGTCCTGTAATAAAAATAGCAAGATTTTGTTAATCTCGTCTTTTTGTGTGTGTTTGTTTTTTGTGAACCTACTGTAAAAGTCATACATTTCTATAGTGGATACTGAAAAAACAGGAACTTTCTGTCATTTAATTGTTGCATTACGCCTTTACTTTGTAGTATGAATGGCCATGGGTGGAGGTCTTTTGTTCAGTTTATTACAGTTAAGAGTAATAAAATTCTCCTCCTTCTCATTTTCCAAAGCTGTCCAGTGGGCCAGGTTGGAGTCTTTAGCGGACTGATTCTGGCCCCCCAGGCCTTATGTCTGACACCTCTGCTTTATAGCATACTTTAACCCATTTAGCTGTTAGTGACATTTTGAGAGTGTTTGTAGCTTCTTCTGTATGACCAGGAGCTGCGGAAGGAAATGGAGACAATCGCAGACTAATGCATTTTCCCGCTAGTCTGGAATTTTGTTTGCCCTCATTCTTAGAACAGCTTCAGCCAACAACTAACTTAAAACTCTAAAACATCAACTTCAGCCCTTCTGTGCGCTCAAAAATCTGCCCGTGTGCATTTTAAGAAAACACACCTTGCACCTTGAAAAGGAAGTAGATCAGACGTTTGCTTATCGTCTTTTCCCTCTCTCTGTATCTTCCCGCTGCACAGATACTTGGAGAAGTATGAGAAAGTCCACCACTTCGGCGAGGATGACGAGGAAGCGCAGCCGGGGAATCCCAAAGCCTCTCTTCCAATCGGTGCAATTCCCAACTCTTATAACTACCAGCAACACATTGTATCAGGTAAAGTCCTGTCTGTGATCACTGTGTTTCTCTGTCACATCTGTGTCATGTACAGGTGTCCAGTTTCTGCTTGCATACTTTTTCTTTCTCACTTGTTATTTTCTCTGAAGTTCATCCCGTCTGTGTCTCGGTCTCTCTCTGCCCTTTGGCTAACTCAAGCACTCAGTCCTCACACAGGCTTGATTGCAGCAGCGCATCACTTCATCAGCGCTGGGTGTGTGCAACGAATGCAGAGCTGATCAGCCCTCAGGTCAAGCATATGCATAGAAATATGACTTGTTTCTAGGATTTTTTTTTTTTTTTTTTTTTTTTTCCATCAGTCTAATTTATTGTGACGATTCAGAGAACTTTGTCTCCGATAGTGTTAGATAACACACTGTGGTGCGTTATAAATTCATGTGAGCGTTTGATGTTCTGGCATCAAGCAGGCTTTATTTCCTTGTTCTGCTGTGGAGGTTAGAAACACTAACGAGCTCATGTGCCGTTTACTTGGAGGGTGCAGTTGAAATCATGTGATACAGCCTTTTGTAAAACATCTAACTGTAATTTTACTAGTTTTAAACGTCTGAGCCTTTAAGCATGCGTGGTGCATCCTTATGTGTGTTTTCTCGGCAGTCAGCCTTTGTGCTTTACACAGACGCCAGATCCGCCTGCTAAGATGCAGGGTTTTTGTTCAGACTGGGTCTGTTAAGGCTCAACTATACCTCAAGTCCACCAGGATCCACTTGGATCCGTCTGATGTAGAATTACAGTGATCGCCAGGCTTAATGCAGATGACCTCGTGCCTGGTTGTTTTCCTGACTGTGGATAATTTACATTATAGTGCAACTACCCATGGCAGCAGACTTTGAATGGACTTCAGAGAAGTATAGTAGGAATGACTGCTCAGCCATTGGATCACCAGCTGTCTGTGTCGACAACTGCCTATAATCAAGACTTTATACTCTCTGCAGTCCAAATACTCCACAGGAAACCCCCTCAGTCCTGACTCTCCTGGCAGGGTTGGCTGCAGTATATTACAGGATTGCAAACACCCTGTGTTGTGTCTCTTTACTGCTACGTGTAGTTACTCAGTGAAGGTCTTTGCCAGGAAAAGCCAGACATTGGTGTCAGCCCAGTTTACCCCACACATAGACTTTGCTCTGCTTGGCTGCACAGGTGGGTTAACTGTTGTTAACGAGTGTATTTGGTGACTTATGTCGTTTTTGGTCCAATCGCCAGGTTGCTCAATCTCAGTCTTTCAGTTACTGCTTCAGAGAGTCAGTGTCTGCCTTGTTAACCTCTATCTGCAAACCTAATGACATCTACCAGCCAGTCAGTGTTGATCTGTGATGGCTAATCAATTTGTTGCTGAGAAAGATTGCATGATGAAGAGCTCAAAAACTCTAAAATATGAGTGGTTTTTTTCCCTTTAGAGGTTGACTAGCAATCTAAGCATGATTGGTCTGTGTACGAGTAAAACCAACGAGACCAATGTGCGTTATTTTAGCAGAAATCTGCATTTTGGTCTTGCATCAGGATAACTAAAGTAAACGACCTGTGGGATAGCCGAGCCTCTCTGCTGTTGGTCCAATTCACGACTCTGCTTTTTTTGTACTTTTCATTGAATCCCTTTTTGTTACACAGTGACTCATTTAATTCAGTTTTCACCTTGCTAAGTGCTGCTGTGTTTGAGCTGAGCCTGCGAAGCGTGCAGTGATTTGTCTGTGCCTTTTTCATTTTCTCGGAAGTTGCTTACACACACCTAAGCGTTGACTAATTATTTTTCAAAGCCAGGCATGCAGCCACTTTCTTTACAAAAAGCAGCCCCTGAAGAGTCGCGTTATATTTCACACAAAATGTTTCTGCGTATGCATCCAAGGCCAGCCTCTTGTCTGTTTTGTCAGGCGGGGCTCACACACGCAGTGTGAGATATCCATTAGCCTCACAACGTTGTAGAGCTGACCGCTGGGCTGCTCTCAGAGGTAATTGACTGTCCTGACAACAGTTATTGATGAAGGGAAGAGGGAAGCACTTGTTGGTTTTCCCTTTGCCTCACTTTAGATTAGAGTCTCCAGCCTTTCAGTCGCAGGCTCTTTCCTCGCTGCCCGCTGAGCTAATTGACTCCAAAACACGACCATGGAGGGGCAGAAAACACGACAAATGGTGGTGAACTAACTGCGGCTTGTAAGGGGTTTTTATTTTCCCCTTCCACCTTCATTCACTAGCCAAAGAACACAGTTACTCCCCCATAATAGTTGTTGCGGAACACTTGTATTCCTGCTCTTTTTCTAAAGCTTGTGATTGTAAGTATTATGTCGTATTGAGCGGCGATGATTCACTAATTCTGTGCTTGTAATACTCAAACGGTCTCGCATGCCCTTGGCTCAAACCATTAATTTTAAATCAGTTGTAATCTGTATAATGGAAGGAGAGCTCATGGCGACAAAGTGTAACAGTTCTGCGTAGCTTTACGGGCTGACTCATTGACTCATTGTGTTATTTCGAAACAGCAGCTTTACATTCACCCAGCTGTAAGCAGCACACAAAGGTGGCAATAACCTGACCACCACAGAGTTCAATTCAATTCAATTCAATTCAATTTTATTTATATAGCGCCAAATCATGCTCAAGGCGTTTTTCTCTCCCAGTGAGCGCACTTGTTTTTAACACCATTAAAGCTCGGTTGGGGTGAAAGAAGGAAAACAGGATGAAAGACATGCTGTGGAAGAGAGACAGAGATTAATAACAGATATGATTCGATGCAGAGAGGTCATTAACACATAGCTTCATGGGAATCCCCGGCAGCCTACGTCTATTGCAGCATAACTAAGGGAGGATTCATTCAGCCCAGCTTTAGCAAAAAGGAAAGTTTTAAGCCTAATCTTGAAAGTAGAGATAGTGTCTGTCTCCGAATCCAAACTGGAAGTTGGTTCCAGCACACAGGAACAACAAGTAGGCCTGCAGTGCAAGAGCCAAGTGCTGGGGTGATATGGTACACATATGTGAGGAGCAGGATTTTGAATTCAATTCTGATTTAACACCAAAACAGAGTTAGAGTTAGAGCTGCAACCACCAATTTCATCATGGCTTCATTGTTGGCTTAATTTCTCAGGGTTTGCCTATACAGTGGAACCCCGACTTACGAAATTAATTCGTTCCCGAGGGTCTTTCATAAGTCGAAAATTTTCGTAAGTCGAAGCACCCATCGCGCCTTTTGAGTTAACGATAGGCTATAGGCTAATTGCTAATTGCAACAACAATATGTCGTTCAAGTGGAACAGTGAAGTGCAAGTACGAAAGCCAAGGGGTTGTCACATGATTTGGAGGGCATTGTAGGCATTCTGGGTTCAGCCAATCAGAGCCAGTGGATTTCTTTACACGGGCATTTTGCCATAACACGGGCAGAAATATTACCGTTAAGTGCCTTCGTAACTTGAATTTTTCGTTAAATGGGGTATTCGTAAGTCGGGGTTCCACTGTAAATACATTAGCACTTAACTTACAAATGAATTGGAAAATATTTTCATCAACACATTTGACAAGTTGTATATTTAAGAAGAAAATAGATTACAGAAGATTAATGAATTCATCAGTTTGTTGCTCTGCTAATTGCAGCATTAAACAGCCCATGCGGTGATTTCCACGTCTGTTTGAGGGAATAAAGGTCATATGATTGTTGGGTTTTTCTCTGTACCTATGAAGCGCCTTGAGGCGACTTTTGTTGTGATTTGGCGCTATATAAATAAAATTGAATTGAATAAAGATGACAGGCATCCGGTATTCATTTGCTTGATGCGCACAGAGATTTCTCCATATTCTCTTAAATCTTTTGATGGTATTTGCTGTAGATGATCAAAGGCTTTGCAATTTTATGTTAAGGAACACAAATGTTCTACAATTTATAGACAGTTTTTTGCAGATGAGTGGAACTCTGGGTCTCTAAGATGCTCTTTTTATACCCAGGCATGTTACTGACCTGCTGCCAGTTAATCTAAATAGTTGCAAAATCTTTGTCCAGCTGTGTCTTTTTTGGATAACTTAGTTTTCTAGCCTTTTGTTGCTGCCTTAGAATTCTTTTTCCCCCCCCATTAAATGGTAAAACATCTGTTTAAACATGTTTTCTTTGTTCTATTGTGAAAAAATATATAGATTTATGAGCTTTTAAAATCATTTCATTGGTTTTATTTAGATTTTATACATCGTTCCAACATTTTCAGAATTGGGTTTACAGAAGCTTCATGAAAATAAGGTTTTGAGCCTAAAAAAATAGTAGAAATCGTAGAGTCTGTAAAAGTACAGTCTATTGCCCAAATGCAAACTATGAGCTCTGTTTCCACAGGATAGGGGGCTCATGATTAAAGGGCTCTGCTTTTAGAAACTTTAGGAATCACAAGTAAGTCTTAAGTGTGAGAACTATGTGGTCTATTAGCATAATATGGACCTATGAGGTCTTTTTAAGATGGCATGAATATTTGCTGCCATGCACCAAACTCAACGTTTTGGGAATCATCTTTGCAAAACTTGTAGTTGAGACTTTTGACAGGTTGCTAGCATGCTTGTAGGCTTGGCACATGGTCATCTTGGCTATATTATTTAAGAGTTGCAGCGATAAATGGTAAATATACATTTCTTTACCTTATTTTATGAGCTGATTTAGAATTTTTTTTTTTTTTTTTTTTTTTTTTTAAACATTTTGATGCTGATTGTAAATTCCAACATTTGAAATCATGCCATCTCTGAACATTTAACTACTGTAAAGCTGATTTGACACAACAGATTCCGAGTAGCCGCTGCCGTCTGATTAGCTGCTGGGCCATTAACAATTAACAAGGCTGCTATTGGCTGGTTTACAATGTGTGTTTACAATGTATGGCTGATTTATCAGCTGCCAGTTTCCATCATGACAGCAAAGCTTCGAAGCACGTGGGATGGCCCTCGTGTTATCATTGCAACACTTACTGAAGCTGGAGCTACCATAAAATTGTTTATGAAGACAGATATTAGCGTCCCGTTGGTGTGATCATGCTCAGTCTTGATGCAGTGTTATATTAATGGGAAGGAGGATTTGAATGAAGGAAATGAAACACTGTTGAACCATGTGTGAAATAAATAAATAAATGAAATGATCCTTTGCATGCTTGATGGCAAAAAGGTATCTTTTATTCACAATGACACTGATGTGTCTGCAGTGAGCTGATACTGGCTGATTTTTGTGCACTGCCTCTGGTAGATCTTTGAGAAATGAAGTGCACTTGTACCACAGGCCCTGAATTTAAATGTAACTATATTGCATAGTGAGCGGTTATTATTTGACAGCTTCTCCCGAAACTTCTCACCGAGCCTCTCTTTTCTCTGTTGTCTCCAAGGCCCGCGACAACTGTTAATTCATTCCTGCTCATAAAGCCTGCACCCGTCAGACGAGCCGATGTCTATCAGTCCTCTGCGCCTCTGTTTGGCGGCCGGCTCGCTGCAGGTGCTGGAGGACAAGCTCAGGCAGGCAGCTCCTGAATAGAGCCGTAGCTGCTATAATGGCAGCTCAGCTGAATTACATTTGGCTTCACAAACCTTTTCAGCATGGAAATCAGATTCACTCAGCAGGACTCCCCCTCTCTCTCGCTCTGTTATGATTGGTTTCCAGAGGCAGCAGTCTACAAAGACCCTGCACCACAGTGAAATAGCCACTGTTTGGGGGAGGGGGAGGGAAATGACACCTATGCACACAAAATGATGGATGGCAGAAAATCTGGCAATAGCACAGGGAGGAATCTCAGGTCTTTGCTTACAAAATGATTGCACCTCCACACCGGAGAGCTTCTCAGTAATAATAGTGAAATCGGGCCTTGTTTACCCCACACAGCTAGCAGTTGGGATTACAAGTCTTTTAATTATAAAACCTTCGTCATGGAGGCTGACTGATTCACATTCAGATGCAATTAAAAGTTAAAGAGTGTTCACAAGTCGAGACCAGACACATCAGACTAATCTGAGCTAAAAAAAGCTTCGTGCCCGTTTGATTTGCTGAAAGTTCAGTTAAAGGAAATGGAAACAGGGGCTGAACTTGCTGAAAGTGTGCAGGCAAATGTAGTCCTCCGAGGGACCAGCTGAAGGCCGCCGCCTTCTCACTGCTCAGATTTACATGATGTTGTCATTACTTTGAAAACACTCATACAATGTGCTGTCCTGCTTCATTGTTGATAATTTAAATTCGAATAAAACTCCAAACCCACTGCAAAGTCACTGATGGCTGTTTTCTTTGCATTCTGACAGAAGACCCATGATGAACCTTACCTGACTTTAAACCTCCTAATTAACACTCTGGCTTCTTTCACACTTGTCACCCGCTCGTGTCGTGACTATCACCGCATCTTCTTTTATGTCACACGTGACATTACTTTACAGCGTCGCAGCTAAATCAGAACCTGATCTCATACTTGAACTCTGAAAAATGTCATGACACAGTCTGAACTTACCCTTTTGTAAAGATGTGGCACACGGCATTAGTTTTTGTCAGCCATGTTCTCCATCCACCCATCCGTCATCTTAACTGCTTGTCAAAGTCAGGGTCGTGAGCAAGACAGATTGCCAGTCACTATTTATCTTAACATGGCTGTCTTAGGACTGCAGGGGGAGGGTGTCATACAGACTCCACACTGTGAGGCCACAGTGCTCACCGCTTCACTGCTGTGTGACCTGCACCACTCTCACATCAGCACACAGACTTTGTACCACAAAGCTGGCGAGTTAAAGACGCTTCACTGTAGGTGTTGAGCACTTGTTCTCACGTGTACCTCCCTCCTGGAAAGGTTCAGGGCTACAGAGCATGTGTAAAAATGACTACAGCGAATAAGGCAGCTAAGGCTCCTCAGTGAGGTGAAAGCCTAGCTCCTGCCACAAGACTTTGGCAGAGTAATTCATGCTTTTATTAGCTCTTGGAATTCTTCATATGTTGGCTCTGGTCGGTTGTTATTTTGTAGCATGGAGGCTGCACAAAATTGCAGCAGCTCGTGTTTTGACGGGGAGAAACGGCCGGCTCACATCACACCTACACTGGCTTCCAATCAGTTTCAGGATCCAGGATCCTTTAAGTAAGGTGGCGACACCTTACTTAACAAACAGCAAACAGTCTTATTTACTTTTAGATGATTTTTAGTGTGTTTATTCTGACTTTGTGACTGTTATGTAAAGAATATATTTTGTATAACCTGTACAGCACTTGTATAACCTCAACTGAGTTTGTTTGCTTGAGGTTGCTATAGAAAGCGGGTATGTGACATTTCTCCCACCTCACTGATATTTCATACTTGTTCTGTTTTTTTTTTTTTTTGTTTTGTTTTTTGTTTTTTTCCTTCAGACTATCTCCGCCAAAGCTATGGACTGTCTACGGACTTCGTTCCACCGTGTGACTACAACAAACTGGTGCTGTCTCTCCTTTCGGGCCTACCCAACGAAGTGGACTTTGCAGTTAACGTTTGCACGCTGCTTTCCAACGAGAGCAAGCACGCCATGCAGCTGGACAAGGACCCCAAACTGGTCACGTTGCTTCTGGCACACGCCGGCGTCTTCGATGACTGTACGTTCCTCAGCTCTTCACATACTGAACAGTAGCATTGTAACATTCAGATAAAAAGACTGAGGTTGTTTACCTTGGTTTAGTAAAAAAGCATTTTCATTTTAATTGTGCTTCCCTAAAGAGGAGCAATTATTCTGTGGGCATGAATCTCAAATATTTTCCCAGTTTGCTGCCTCCCCTCTCTCACCTCTTTGTTCTAGGATCAAAGGTTCTGGCTTCTTAGCACCCCCTAAATATAATTTGTCAAAGGGGAATTGAAGAAGAAGGGAAAAGAGAGGGATAATACCATGCTAAGCTCAGGCGCTCCCTCTAACATCCCTCTGTGTCTTTGCAGCGCTAGGCAGCTTCTCCGGGGTGTTTGGGATGGACTGGAAGGAGAAAACCTCCCGAGACTTCGTCAGGGTAAGTTCTACATTTTTAATTTATTTTTTACAAAAAGTCTAATGTTCTCCGACCTTTTTCTGCTAAATGTGCGCTGCTTATACTGAGAAGCCACAGAGCATGTGTGACTCTGTACAGTGTGAAGATTGGCAGGAATCCAGCAGTTAATCCTGACAAAGGGATTTCTCTGAGGCATCTTTAAGACAGAATGGAGGTCAAATGACTTTGATCTCAGTCGATTTAAGAGGCATGCATAAAAGTCAAGTCACGAATGACAAATGATGCACCGTAGGATTTAATTTCGCTTCAATCAGACGGGCTTTACTTTGGCTCCAAGTCACGAGGTCACAGTGAGGTCAAAGATACTTTGTATCCAGTTGGAAGGCTGACCTCAAATCAACAATACATCTACAGGTTGTTGGGGCGATCGTAGCTCAAGAGTTGGCAGTTCGTCTTGTAATCGGAAGGTTGTCGGTTCGAGCCCCGGCTCCGACAGTCTCGGTCGTTGTGTCCTTGGGCAAGACACTTCACCCGTTGCCTACTGGTCCTGGTCAGAGGGCCCGGTGGTGCCAGTGTCCGGCAGCCTCGCCTCTGTCAGTGCGCCCCAGGGTGGCTGTGGCTACAATGTAGCTTGCCATCACCAGTGTGTGAATGGGTGGATGACTGAATGTGTAAAGCGCTTTGGGGTCCTTAGGGACTAAGTAAAGCGCTATACAAATACGAGCCATTTACCATTTGCCATTCTGAATTTACTGAAGACTTGTTTTTATTTATTTTGAAACTGTACAGTCTTGTGCAAAAGTCTTGAGCCAGGCTGCTTTTGTAATATTCACGCCACAAGACTGGCAGCAGGTCTTGTAGAGTGATGAACCCTCATTATTAAGCAAAGAGGAGTTTTAGAGGTACAACGGTGAGCGTCTACAGTCAGAAATATGGTAGAGTCACTATCATGGTTTGGGCTGCGTTTCAGCCAGCGGTGTTGGATTTTGTTAAAATTGATGGAATTAACACAGAAAAGTCAGATTTTAATCCTCCAGTATCCTACAGCATCTGGAAAGCATCTAATTGGCAACATCATCATAATTATATACTCTATTTCCATGTATGTTTGCACTTGTCTTTATAAATCTCTGCACCCACTTCCCATTTGCATAGCAAAATTTAGAGAAAACAAGGGATGGCTCAGGACTTTTACGTAGAGTGACACATGCTCTACAGGCAGATTGCAGCTTTACGGTGAGCTGATCTGATCTATGCCACCAACAATGTTTAAATCATGAGAGCAGTATGGTCCTTTTTCTTTCTTACAATTTTATAAAGTTCGAGTTTGTTTTGCAACCACAGAGCTCACCCTCTTTTTAAAGTTGTTGCCTTAAATAAGTCTGACTCACTCAAACCCCACCTTAGTTTATTTTTATGCTCACGCTGTGGTAGCTGCAGATTAATTAGGGCTGTTCGAGGCAGTCTGACCATTCCAAAAACTCAATGCTGCTGAATTTGGATCCAGCTGAATTATTAGCATCCTTTGGAGCACACAGCTAAGAGCTTCTATTCGTTCACAGTTCTGGAAAGAGGTGGTGGAGGACGCTGAAGTCAGGGAGCTGATCTGGGACAAGAGCAACCCAGCACAAGGTAAATGCACATTTATACAGTACACATGTGTCCCTCCTTTGACCACTCACTCCCATTCATACACTATGTGCTTACACCCTCACCCGCTGTAAGTCGCTCCTGTTCTCTCCGCAGACGGTACGTCGTGCGCAGAGCGCTGGCAGAGCCTCTTCCACCCTCCGCGAACCGCGGGCATCAGCGACATGGAGGCCCAGCGGGTGCTGCAGATTGCCGTCATCCTGCGTAACCTCTCCTTCGAGGAGGCCAACGTCAAGCTGCTGGCGGCCAACCGAACGTGCCTGCGCTTCCTTTTGCTCTGCGCCCACTGTAACCTCATCTCACTCCGACAGCTCGGACTGGACACTTTGGGCAATGTGGCTGCCGAGGTAGGTGTGGGTTTGTGACGGTACAATGTGCTAAAAATGGCTTCACATCGAGATACCCTTTCTCATGTTAGGAATATGTGTCAGATCAGTGAAGTAGTTAAGCTGAACACTAATGAGGGAAATTTGCTTTCAAATGTAGGTCACTGTAACACACCGAGCTGTCATTTCTTACCCAAAATACTTCAGTGGAGCTTGAGAACAGCCAGTTGAGTTGATGTTAGTGTGATGGTGTCCTTCAGTGCAGTTCACGTGTTAGCTAAACCCCTCCCTCTGCAGCGATTGTCCAGTCATAACAGCAGCATCTGTGGCCAGCAGATCTGTGGAGCTGTGGGTTTCGGCTCATTGAAGTGGCACATGTTAGGCTGTAGTAAAAGCAGTGCTCTATATTTGATTTGTGTGGGTGTTGTTTTTTCTTTCTTTTTTTTTTTTTTTTTTTTCTAGCCTTACCAAAACACAGCAGCAAAAATATATACACTCTAGTTCAATCTGCAATTTCTCTCTTTTGAACTGCCAGTGTGGCACGCAAGAAATGAAAGCGTGACGAGTGTATCCGACATTAGTTAGCCACATATTTAAAGTTTGGGATCATTTCCAGCTTCGTAATTTAATTTTTTGGCCTTACTAGAGGCAAGGATTACTTCCACACATGCTAGCCTTATTATCTGAAACTTTGCCCGTGGTTAATGAGTGTCCACTGCTGTAGCAGTATATACAGTTAAGCCCATAATTATTCATACCCCTGCCAAATTTTGACTTAAAGTTACTTTTGTTCAACAAGCAAGTTCTTTTTTGAGCAGAAATGACACAGGTGTCTCCCCAAAGATAATAAGACGATGTACAAGAGGCATCATTGTGGAAAAAAATATTTCTCAGGTTTTATTGATATTTTAGCAAAAAGTATCATGTCCAGAATTATTCATACCCTTCTCAATAATCAATAGAAAAGCCTTTATTGGCTATTACAGCAATCAAACGCTTCCTATAATTGCAGACCAGCTTTTTGCATGTCTCCACAGGCATTTTTGCCCATTCATCTTTAGCAATGAGCTCCAAATCTTTCAGGTTGGAGGGTCTTCTTGCCATCACCCTGATCTTTAGCTCCCTCCACAGATTCTCAATTGGATTCAAGTCAGGACTCTGGCTAGGCCACTGCAAAACGTTAATGTTGGTGTCTGCTAACCATTTCTTCACCACGTTTGCTGTATGTTTTGGGTCATTGTCGTGCTAAAATGTCCACTGGTTCCCAAGGCCAAGTTTTTCTGCAGACTGCCTGATGTTGTTGTTGAGAATCTTCATGTATTGCTGTTTTTCATGGTGCTGTTTACTGTGATTAGGTTCCATGGTCCATTGGCTAAAAACACCCCCAAAGCATTAGGTTCCCACCACCATGTTTGACAGTGGGGATGGTGTTCTTTGGGTTGAAGGCTTCTCCTTTTTATGCCAAATGAAGGCAACATCATTGTGACCAAATAATTCAATTTTTGTTTCATCTGACCATAACACTGAAGACTAGAAATCTTCTTCTTTGTCCAGATGAGCATTTGCAAAGGCCAAATGAGCTTTTGCATGCCTTAGAAGTGCCTGGAGAAGTGGCGTTTTCCTTGGTCTGCATCCGTGGAACCCAACAGTGTCCGTTGGACTGTCTGCCTTGAGACATTGCCACCAGCAGAGCCCAGATTCACCAGAATGGCCTTGGTGGTGATCCTTGGATTCTTTTCACCTCTCTCACTATTCTCCTGGCCAGCACAGGTTTCACTTTTGGCTTCCGACAACGTCCTCTGAGATTTTCCTCAGTGCGGAACATCTTGTATTTTTAATAATACTTTGCACTGTAGCCACTGGAACTTGAAAACATTTGGATATGGCCTTGTAGCCCATTCCTCACTTGTGAGCAGCCACAATGCACAGCTGCAGGTCCTCACTGAGTTCCTTTGTCTTAGCCATGAATGTCCACAGACCACCTGCAGAGAGCTGCTGTTTTTCACCTGTTGAGTTGATTAAAACAGCTATTTCCAATTAATCAGGGTAATTAGGATGCTTTAGAACAGCTTTGACTATTTGGAATGGTATGGAACTTTGGATTTTCCCAGAGACTGTGACAGTTTGTAAAGGGTATGAATAATTCTGGACATGATACTTTTTGCTCAAATGTAAATAAAAGCTGAGAAATATTTTTTTCCACAATGATGCGTCTTGTACATCATCTTATTATCTTTTGTGAGACGCCTGTGTCATTTCCAGTCAAAAAATAACTTGCTAGTTGAATAAAAGTAACTTTAAGTCAAAATTTGGCAGGGGTATGAATAATTATGGGCTTAACTGTATACTCACTAGCCACTTTATTAAGTACATCTGTTCACATGCTCACTGACACAGCTATTTAATTAGCCAATCACATGTTAGCAACTCATTTAAGCATTCAGGCATGTTTAAGATGACCTGCTGACTTTAAAACCAAGCGTCAGAATAGTGAAGAAAGATTAATTTTTTTGTATTATTATCTTTGGTTGATGGTGCCAGACAGGCTTGTCTGAGTATTTCAGAGACTGCTGATGGACTGTAAACTAATATAAAGGCTCACTCAACTCACTACAACCAAAGTATGGAGAACAGCGTCTCTGAAAGCTCGACACATCGAACCTTGAAGCAGATGGGCTACAGAATCCACTCTTGTAGCAAAGAACAGGAAACTGAGCCTGTAGTTCAGTGACTCAAATCATCTCAAACTGGATTTCTGAATATGACAATGAGTTCACTGCACTCAAATTGGTTTTCACAGCCACAAGATCCAGTAAAGTGGCTTTGGTCTGTGTTTCCAGCACCAGTGCGCCAGGCAGTTCTGAAGCAATAGGAGGTCCCACCAGGTGCCCCCTTAATAATAAGATGCCCTGTGAGTGTATAAATGACAAAAAAATTAAGAATACCAGAATAGCTTAACTGCTGCCAGCTCCTGGATTTTATAGGAAATCAGCAGCGACTGTTGTCGAACTTTCACTTGCTGAACAGGCTAACATGCTTATATTCTTCCAGAATCAGATGGATTAATGATTAAATTAGCTCCTGCTCATAAATATGCAGACATATCTACTAGATTCATTTGGAAGACACGTGGTGTATCAGCTGTAGCTGTAGGTTTCCAGGAGAAACGACAACAGATGGTGTATCAGCATCATTTCCACACTGTCGGCCTTTCAGCATAACATTTACATATTTATTAGACCGGGGTGAATTCTCATATTTTTTTTTATCGGCTTTAGACAAATACTGAAGTCAAACTGAAGACTCAACATGCAAAAATATTTCAAAGAGAGTTGTGAGGATGGAAGCGGTGACTGCAATGAGCATCACAGAAGCCTGTTTCCTTTTAAACTGAATGTTTATTGGCATAAAAAAACATGTCTGTGTGGCCCATATTTAGTGGAAACCGTGTGCCTCACAGAGACAGTTGAGCTTTTGATGTCATTATTTAAATGGCTGGGTTTAGATGTGGCACTGCAAGAATGTAAATATGAACATTTTCAAACACTTCCCCTATTCCTAATATGTTATACTCAATACATCGTGGCTGCCATCATGGAATTCATGTGTTGTCCTTGTACTTTTTTTTTTTTCTTTTTAAATTACAGTAACACTTTGTGCATTGATTTGATTGAGTACACTTAATATTTGAACGTTGACTCTCCTGTCTCCTCCTATGATCTCAGCACGGTGGGGCAGTGAGTCCACTCTGTAAAACGTCTTTAATGAATGTTGCAGGTCTTGCCAGCTGACTTGCTGGAGTGATGGTGGCACCGTTGTATAAATCTTGTCTGACTTCTTGTAGCTCCAGCTGGATCCTGTTGACTTTCGGACGACACATCTGATCTTTCACACGATCACTAAATGCTTGATGTCCAGGGACAGGTTTCTCAAAATGAGAGGTAGGTGTTTGCTACTTACGTTTCTGCCACTAGCAAAGTATTTTTGAAGAAACGGGTTAAATAACTGCATGTGTGGGTTTTTTTTTTTTTTTTTTGTGCGTCTTTTAGCCATGGAGATCCTGGGTAACCTCAGCAAAGTGGAGGACAATGGTGTGCTAATCTGTGAGTACGTGGACCAGGACTCGTACAGGGAGGTCATGTTGCTCCTCACCCTGCCGGACCTCATGCTCCTCATGGCCTCCTTGGAGGTGCTATACCTGCTGGCACAGCTCGGAGAAATCCCATGCAGCAAGATCGCCTTCGTTGACCACAGCATAGGTACAAATCGACCGTTACCTCGTGCTTGTGGTAATGTCTGCTTTCCAATTTGTCACGCTAGCCTGACTGTTAAAGAAGGCTCATTTCCAGTTGTAAAATATATTCATGGATGTGATAAAGGAGGACATGCAGAGGGTTGGTGTGACAGATGAGGATGCTGGGGATGGTGTCAACTTCTAAAGGGAGCAGCCAAAAGAAGGACTTGTACTAAAGTAGCTGTTCATGAATCGCAGTTCCTTATTTAATCTTTTTTCCCCGTGTTCTTTCTTCTCCTGCTCAGACTTGTTGGTTCGGTTAGTATCTGTAGACCTTCATACATTTGGACCTGACGCCCTAACAGCGGTGCGGTTGATTGAGCATCAGGCGAACGCCGACCAGGCAGCTGAGGTCCGACCACAGCTGGTCGAGCAGGTACCCGCGGCCGTGCAGGGAGCGCCAGCACCAGGTGAGCACTGGTCTGACACAGCTGAATGGCTTAATACAGTCACACACGGAAGTGAGAGGAGAGATTTAAAAAGACCTTGTTTTGCTTTGATTTGCATTCAGTGCTCTGATGCAGAGCAAACAGATGGAAATGGTGAAGATGCTGAGTGTGGCCACCTGATCTGGAGCTGTCAGTTAGTTCACCTGGTCTTAGGCTGTCAGTCATACATCAACGTTCTGGCTCCAACTTAATATTTATGCCAGTTGCATCATCCAGGGAAAAAGTGCAGATACAGGTCGTTACTGTACAGCTTATAAGAGTATGTAAACAACAAGCAGACTTTGAGACGGGACAGTCGAAAGAGGTCCACTGGACACACACGGAGGAGATAGTGGAGGGGTTTCCTGTTTGAACTTGATGAAGAGCTGTGAGAGATCCTGCAGACCTCTGCAAACATGAGTAATTACATCTGTGTATAGCAGTGTTTCACGGAGAGGACACCAGCCTCTTTGATGGTTTTTTTTATTCTTTTTAAAGAGGAATGGTTTAGTTTTTCTCTTGCTTACTCATGAAGTCTTTCCACATTTTCCTCTTATTGTTTTCTGATGTTTACCCATCTCAAAGCTGTTAGCTTGTTTCTTAGTGGATGTTATGGTAAATGGAATGGTTTTTGTATAGAGTGTTTGTACTCTGATGGATGAATCCGGGGCAATTAAGGGGTTCAGTATTTTGCCCAGGGACTCTTAGTTCAGCACGCCGCCTGTACGAGCCAGGGATCAAACCACGGATCTGATTGGCACATCAGATCCGTAACCTCATCAGGTTTTGCATTGATCCTCTATAGTGTCTGCAAACTACCGAGAAGCCATGTGCTGCTGGCAACAAAGACTGACGTAGCAGTAAACACCATGCTTACTGAAGAACATCTGTTGCATCGCTATTGGCCTTTTTCAAAATCTTTACACAAGATATTTTTAGACGGCATCAAAACTTTTAACAGCTGGAATTTAAGTCAATACAGTTAGTATGCCTGTGTATCATTTTCATCTGACACTAAGGGGTCGAGATGGAAGAGGAGTTTTTATGCAAAAAGAGCATAGAAAGCCGTGTAGATAATGCAAATGTCCTCAAAGCACCACCACTAAATGCACCAGAGATTACTCTGTCGTTGGTGTGCTGTACAGATAGAGGCTATCGGAGAATTCCTCAGAACTGTGACTGTACGTGTGAGTTACTGGAGTGCAGCTTTACCAGCACGAACCCAACAGGAAACCAAACAGAAGTCTGTTTGCATCATTTCACATCAGTTTTTACACAATGAGTACTCAAAGCAGGCCTGCAGTTTTCTCCATGGCAGAGTGGGCACATTTTAAAAGCAAAAACTCAAGAAGCTATAGTATAAATAAATGCTTTTTAGCCTTTCCTATGTCTGTGGTGAAACCAGTGCATCAAAGCAGCCAAAAAAATACGAACTTTCAGTAAAACAAACACGTAACACTTCAGAAAGTCACTGATTTATCTAAAAATAAATGCGGGGTTGCGTTTTTACCACACGCATCTGTGTGTCAGGAAAAAGGCAGCACGCATGTAAAACAACTGCAACAACTCCTCAGAGCACCGTGTGTGTGTGTAAGTGAGAAGCCCTTCTAACCTTGGCAGTGTCATTCCTAAGCTGTCAGTGTACTCTGCAGGGCCGCTACTGCAAAGTTATCACTTTGCTGCCATCTAGTGGTTCGCCTGGGTAGCACTACCTTCCTGAAATTAATTGAGTCGGTGCACATTTTCCTTTTGCTTTGCAGTGCAGTTTGAAGCATTAAATCAGTTTCTATTGTAAATGGGTTTTTCCATTTTTATCTCCTCAGTAACAAGAGTTCCAGTTCAATCCTCTCAACCACCGCCTGGCATTCTTGAACTGGACGGGGAGAAGTTTACACTGCAGTGGTGAGATGAATGTATTCCTAGTCGTGCACAGTCTTAATTTGACTAAAGGAAAAACAGAGTTTAGTGCGAGGAAAGAGCTGCTGTGTCTCCGTGCTGTAAACCCTCTCCGTCGATGCTCTCTACTTCTTCCAAACAGGCTAAATGCACACTTTGAGACAAACCCCGAGGGCTCCGTGTCTCGATCTGAAATGTACTCCGAGTACCTGGCCACATGCAGTAAAATGGGCCGCAGCAACATCTTGAACTCCACCGGCTTTCTCAAATGCCTGCGGTCAGTCCTGATTCCTCCTCCTGTCTGATCCTTTCTGTGTTGCTCCAGCATAAAACACCACTTAATGTCTGTGGTCTGAACAGAGATGAGCCACAACAGATTCTCTACAGTTTTCTCATTTTATAGAGCAACTTTAATAAATCAGTTTAAGTAAAAATTACATGCATCCTCCAGCTTTGTAGGACACAAGTTTCTTGATAGTTTGGAGGAGCAGAAAATTTGAAAATTATATGCTTTAATTGTCTGATTTAGTCAAAGATGGATGTGTAGATACACAAGTATTAGAATTCTATGGGTGTCTTTACTCCTGCCACCACAGGACTGTGTTCCCCAACCACACGATGCGGAGGCAAGAAGAGCCAAAGGCCAACGGGCAAGTTCAGATCCTCCTGGTGGGGCTAAGGCGGCGGTCGATCCCCCTGCCCATCCAGCTGTACTACCAGCAGCCTCAGCAGCAGCAACAGCAGGTTCCAGCAGCAGCAGCATCGGCACCACCACCTCCAGCAGCTCGACACGATGCACCTGGAGACCCTCAGGCCCCACCCCCAGGTAAAGCAATAACAGTGAATCACTGTTAAAAGCTACACATAAACCTGTACACAGAGCCAGCTTTTGCTTTCTCACTTTAGATGCTGACCTTAATATTTGTTTGCCTGTGGCTCAGACTTGATGGGATTCAGAGAGGGGGAAAAAATAGAAAAAGGTTTTGGTCAACAACTCAGAAAACATCTAAATGTCACAAGAGCTATAAACACACACCAGAATAGTGATAGTGCAGAGGTGGATGCTGGCGGGGTTGTAGAGAGCAGAGCTGGTACCGCTGGGACCGAGATGGCTGAACTAATTACAAAAGCAAATACAGGGAGTGCAGAATTATTAGGCAAATGAGTATTTTGTCCACATCATCCTCTTCATGCATGTTGTCTTACTCCAAGCTGTATAGGCTCAAAAGCCTACTACCAATTAAGCATATTAGGTGATGTGCATCTCTGTAATGAGAAGGGGTGTGGTCTAATGACATCAACACCCTATATCAGGTGTGCATAATTATTAGGCAACTTCCTTTCCTTTGGCAAAATGGGTCAAAAGAAGGACTTGACAGGCTCAGAAAAGTCAAAAATAGTGAGATATCTTGCAGAGGGATGCAGCAGTCTTAAAATTGCAGAGCTTCTGAAGCGTGATCATCGAACAATCAAGCCTTTCATTCAAAATAGTCAACAGGGTCGCAAGAAGCGTGTGGAAAAACCCAAGGCGCAAAATAACTGCCCATGAACTGAGAAAAGTCAAGCGTGCAGCTGCCAAGATGCCACTTGCCACCAGTTTGGCCATATTTCAGAGCTGCAACATCACTGGGTGCCCAAAAGCACAAGGTGTGCAATACTCAGAGACATGGCCAAGGTAAGAAAGGCTGAAAGACGACCACCACTGAACAAGACACACAAGCTGAAACGTCAAGACTGGGCCAAGAAATATCTCAAGACTGATTTTTCTAAGGTTTTATGGACTGATGAAATGAGAGTGAGTCTTGATGGGCCAGATAGATGGGCCCGTGGCTGGATTGGTAAAGGGCAGAGAGCTCCAGTCCGACTCAGACGCCAGCAAGGTGGAGGTGGAGTACTGGTTTGGGCTGGTATCATCAAAGATGAGCTTGTGGGGCCTTTTCGGGTTGAGGATGGAGTCAAGCTCAACTCCCAGTCCTACTGCCAGTTTCTGGAAGACACCTTCTTCAAGCAGTGGTACAGGAAGAAGTCTGCATCCTTCAAGAAAAACATGATTTTCATGCAGGACAATGCTCCATCACACGCGTCCAAGTACTCCACAGCGTGGCTGGCAAGAAAGGGTATAAAAGAAGAAAAACTAATGACATGGCCTCCTTGTTCACCTGATCTGAACCCCATTGAGAACCTGTGGTCCATCATCAAATGTGAGATTTACAAGGAGGAAAACAGTACACCTCTCTGAACAGTGTCTGGGAGGCTGTGGTTGCTGCTGCACTAATGTTGATGGTGAACAGATCAAAACACTGACAGAATCCATGGATGGCAGGCTTTTGAGTGTCCTTGCAAAGAAAGGTGGCTATATTGGTCGCTGATTTGTTTTTGTTTTGTTTTGAATGTCAGAAATGTATATTTGTGAATGTGGAGATGTTATATTGGTTTCACTGGTAAAAAGAAATAATTGAAATGGGTATATATTTGTTTTTTGTTAAGTTGCCTAATAATTATGCACAGTAATAGTCACCTGCACACACAGATATCCCCCTAAAATAGCTCAAACTAAAAACAAACTAAAAACTACTTCCAAAAACATTCAGCTTTGATGTTAATGAGTTTTTTGGGTTCATTGAGAACATGGTTGTTGTTCAATAATAAAATTATTCCTCAAAAATACAACTTGCCTAATAATTCTGCACTCCCTGTATATTGAGGAAATGATCAAAGGAAAAGAAGTTACTTGGAGGAGCTGGCTAGTGAAAATGAAAGAGTGCAGCTTGGCTGTGTCAGGTCATGAAATGAACAGTGAAGATGTTATTTAGAATTAGTCTTTTACACTCTTGCTGATAACTATTGTAACGTGTCAGTCTCTGTTTCTTTAACTGTTTGCCTGATCCACATCCAGCTTGGCAGATTTATTGAGGGCATGCATTAGTGCATTGCTAACTTTGAGGCTGTTTGGATGAGCAGCTCTCATCTTTTGGCTAAAAGTTGATTTGTAAGCAGTGTGTCTGCTGCTCTACTGATGCATTCCCAAGATTCTGTTTGACTGAATTGTATTTTATTTCATTTTATTTATTTATTTTTCCTTCCCACTGTTGCCAAGCGCTTGCTCCGTTGTCGTCTGATTGTTTTCTCCGTATGACTCATTTGACACTAAATGAGTAAAACTGATTTAACTGATTTGAATTCGTAGCGTAAAGTCTTACATCTAAGTTTGAAGACTTTACACTAACTTAAACTTACTTCAAGCTCTTTAACATGAGAACCAAGGTGATCCTGAAACAAGCCTTGTGAGGGTTGTAAAAAAAAACCCTGACATTTAATCATTTTAATTGTGTAACACTCAAACTGGTTTTCCAAAGATAGCAGGACATATTTTTCTTCCTTGTAATTCTTATTTGTCAGTGGTTTGTGCTAACTAAACACTTGCATCACTGTTGTTTGTGTAAGTGCTTCTTGAGAATGCAGCAACTTGCAAACTGCCTGTTTTGAACTGGCCCTAGCAAAATGACACACACGTGCTATTTCACTGAGTGTCCCCACTGAGTTAGTAAGTGTGTGTGTGATGCATTTAGGACATGTCTTTTAAGTTGTAGCTGTCACTGAACAGGCACTGCACTGCTGTTTTCTCTTTTGCAGGTGCAAAGCCTGCCTAAATGACCAAAACTACACTATCCCCTTTTGTTTTAAGGATTTTGTTGAAATTGTCAGGCGCTTCTGAACATCACAGACACTACAGCTGGTGCTGAATGGGGAAACTTACAGGGGTGATTAATCAAATGATGATGCGTTTTGAACAGAAATGTCTTCCTTGCGTTAATTGGAGGTCATGGGACTTGTAGTTTTTTTACTGTAAGTAAACAGGACACAAGTTTCACCCAGTTCCTCAAAGTTTTTGTGTTTCTCTGTTCATTTGTTACCAGGCTTACCTCCCGGGCCCCAGTTCGTCCGGCCTCCAGGCCCCAGCCTCAACCCTGGTGTTTCCACCCCATCCATAGCACAGGAACCTCCCCACGCAAGCCACCCGACTGTTCCCCGACACCCGGTGCCCCCGCAGGTGCCTCCACAGATGCCACCAAATCCTCTGGCAGCACTGCAGCCACAGCAGCAGCAACAGCAGGTCCGGCCTGGTCCAGTGGTCCAGGTTCCAACATCAACACCGGCCACCCAGAACCACGCCCCTCAAAACCCCGCCCCTCCAGCAGCGGCTCAGCAACAACAGCAGCAGCAACACTCCCCCATGCTCCCCACGGGGGCACCCGTCACGCTATTTCAGCAGGTACCACAGGGCCACATCCTCACCGCCAGGGTACAAGGCGTGACTCAGCACCCACCCCTGCCTCAAACCCCTCCTCTGTCTGGGCCTCAGGGTGGAGCTCCCCAGGTAGAACCTCAGTGTGCTGCTGCTGCTGCATCCATACCCGCCTCCCAGGGGTCACGAGTCACTTTTCAGAATATCGCCCCCAAACCAGCTCCAAACCAGTCAGGTGGACCAGCAGCCACGATAGCTACTCCCAACCAGCAGCCTCAGCAGCAGGCGCAGAGTGTAGTAATAGTCAGTCCCAACCCCCAGCAGAGCCCAGCCTACACCCCTGCCATCCATCAGATTGTTCTCGCCAACCCCTCTGCCATCCCTGGCACCCAAACTATCCAGCTAGCAGGGCAACCCGGGGCTTCTTCCAATCCCTGCCCACCTCCCACCTCTCACTCCAACACCCAGGTCCAGCCCAGTCAAACTGTCAGCCACGCACTGTCCATGAAACGGCTTCAGCAGCAGCAACAGCATCAACAGCAGCACCAACAACAGCCACCTCTCCAGCTTATTTCCCAGCCTCCTTCCTCTCAGCCTACCTCCACTGAGTCCAGCTTGATCAAACAGCTACTGCTTCCAAAGCGGGGGCCTTCTACTCCAGGAGGAAAGCTAATCCTACCTGCTCCACAGGTGCCCCCTCCCAACAACACAATAACCCCCAGTTCACCGGTCATCTATCAGACAGGCTACAGCACCCAAAATCCTTCATCTCAACCTCAACAGCTCAATGTTCAGCTAGTTCCCGGTCAGCTTCCAGCTGTTGGAGCTCCGGGCCTCCAGACAGTTCAGCTTTTGCCAGGCCAGCTTATTTCTGCAAGCAGTTCAGGGGGAGCTACTATCATTCAGGGCCCTGCCCCTCCTGGACAAGTCACGTTCACCGTGGTCCCCAACACTGGCTTCACCACTTCTACTGCTGCTGTTGCTGCTGTCAGCCAGGGAGCTGTGGCCCCAGGCGTCCCTCCTCCATTCTCGACTGGAACTGTGCCCCAACACGCCCCGGCAGCTCCTCCACCTCCGCCGCCGCCCCCACCACCACCGCCACTGCCAGCTCCACTCAGAGGAGACAAAATCATTTGTCAAAAGGAGGAGGAGGCCAAAGACGCCACAGGGCTGCACGTCCACGAGAGGAAGATAGAGGTGATGGAGAACTCCTCGTTGGCAGAAGGAGACGCCTCCAAGGGGAAAACCAGTAACGGTGACGTTGCGGAAGGTGCCAAGCTGCTAAATGGTCGGAAGTGCATGGAGTCGAATCTACCTCCATACCACTCAGGGAACAGCCAGGGAGCACTCAATGGCCCTGCTACGGAGAGTCACCCTGCTAACGGGAAGCAGGCTCTCTCTCCAGGCCCAAACACCCCTCCTGAGGGAACCCCCGACCCCAAAAAGACTCTTGTCAATGGGGTGTGTGACTTTGATCGTAGTGACAGTGGCGGCAACTTTAACAAAAACATTCCAAATCACATCGCTTCCAAACAGTACTGGGGGAATGGGGAGGTGGGCCCCTCTGAGAAAGCCAACAGCTCAGATCCCCCTCTTCCTAGTCCTCCTCCACCGCAGCAGGACACTGCCAAAGCCCAGCAGGCTGAGCGCCTGGCCAACGGACCCCAGGCAATAGGCAACAGGCCCCCCTCGGAATTAACCAATGGACCTTTGGGGCCGGCCTATGCTGCGCCTGTGCTAAGACAGCAACTGCTCCCCAATTCATCCCTCCCTCCCTCTGTTACTGTTACCTCCCAGAGTCTCGCAGCCTCTCCGGCTAATGGGGTGGCCCCCGAGGCTCGAGGCCTCAAGAGGCCGGCTGAGAACGAGGACCGCAGCGGGACAACAGCATCCTCGGGGATCCCCAACAAAGTGGGAGTGCGCATCATCACCATCAGTGACCCCAACAACGCCGGCAGCAGCGCCACGATGGTGGCGGTGCCAGCAGGAACAGACCCAAGCACAGTAGCCAAAGTAGCAATAGAGAACGCCACTCAGCAGAGGAACTGCTCGCCTACACAGGCAGCTGGTACAACGGTGAGTCACTTGTAGGGTTAGTGTCGCCGCAAACTGCTTTTATCCACGCCGTCTTCTCTTAGTGTGATTCTGTGTTAGGTCTGCCACAAAAATGTGTCTTGATTTTTCTGTCACGCTAAGTAAATACTGAAGCATTTGTATCAGCAAGTCTTGTGTCAGTAGCTTGTCTTTTGTTAAATCCTGTGTCAGCTTCACTTAAAAGTTACATTTACTCTTTCAAATCTCCTGCTCCAAAACATGGTACAGATGGGCAGAGAAAGGGAACATTTGCTTTTTATTCTGGATTGTTTTCTTTCTTGCCAAATACATGATACCAAATGACTCTGTTGAATGACAAATGAGCCTGAAATGCCTGAAATTATGTATGTTCTTGATCTCTGTGACTGTAAAGTACTATGAGATGCTTCAATGACTGTCATGTAGAACATTGTAAAAAAGTTCCCGTGTTATGTTCTTGCTAGTATACGCTGGTCAAAAGCTTAAGATTTTAGTTTTTTTTGGGGGGGGGGGGGGGGTTTAAGTTGGCGCTGTAACTGTATGTATATATTTGAGTGCACATTACATTAGGATAAGAGTAATGTCTGACAGGTGGATACAGGTTACCCTGCTCGTTTAAGCTGCTGCTCAGTGTAAAGCTTCTCATAGTTTCATAGACAGAAAACTTAATTCTGAAAGCGCTGAATGTTTGGAGGTTAAGAAGGTGAGGCCAGTTAAGACCATGTGGCTCTCGCTGATACCCACCTCCCACAGCAAAGCGGCTGAGAGAACAACTCCTGCCATTAGCCGGGCCGTGGTTACATCTCAGCCAACATGGCAACCGTGCCCTGCGTTGTCGTTTCTTTCTCGCTGAAATGAACTGCTGTCTGTGATGCTGCCCGCAGCGTTCTTCTAATGGAGCAGCTTTTCTGAAACCCTCTCTCTTCCGCAGCCTGCTGTTATCCCGTCCCCGCCCCCCACGTCCCAGCCCGTACCAGCGGGTAACCACAGCCCTCACCTCCCAGCGCACCAAGCCTCTGCAGTGCCCCCAGAGCAAAGCCGGAAAGCAGGGCAGAACTTTAAGTGTCTGTGGCAGTCCTGTAAACGGTATGGGCATTCACCCTACAGACACACTCTTGTTAACTTTAACTGAGCTTTTTTCACTTATTCCGATTTTTCTCCTATTCAGGTGGTTTGAAACACCTTCCCAAGTGTTTTACCACGCAGCAACGCAACACGGGGGGAAAGATGTGTATGGAGGGCAGTGTCTGTGGGAAGGGTGTGAACCTTTTCCCCGGCAGAGACTGTCCTTCATCACGCATCTGCAGGTAAAATTTCTTGCTTTCTATTTCTTGCACTTTTTAGCTGTTACTTATTTGATAGTGGCGTTTTTAAAATATGAAATTAAGCTTCTGCTCCTTGTGTTCCCAGGATAAGCACTGTTCTCGAGAGGCTTTGCTCGCCGGACTCAAACTAGAGGAGCAGCAGGCGCAAAGTCCCAATCAGTCTTCTTCCCAGTACGTACACCCGTCTCTGTTTATCATAATGTGTAAGACTAAAAGACAAATCGTGTTCAACATAGAATGAAATGTCACGGTGCTCAAAAAATATTAATGCCTGATGTGTTGTGAAGGATCCCGCCAGCAGCAGGCAGCACTCCGGCACCACGAGCACCGAAAGCAATCGTCAATCATCCGAGCGCAGCTCTCATGGCCCTGCGCAGAGGCTCTCGAAACCTGGTCTTCAGGGACTTCACTGTGAGTAGAACTAGGCTGACACGTACCTTCAACTCTCCCTGCATATATCCATGCGCGTGCACGCGCACACACACACACACATACACACACTTTTGTATGACTTCTTAAACTCTGTTTGACTGAGGAGGGCTTAAGCTGCTCCAAAGCTTCCATCACCTCGCTGCTTATGATTGACTGGAAATCCGAGGCTAAAGGAATTTGGTAGTTTCCTATTCTGTGAGGGGTTGGAGATGCTAGAGTTGACATTTGTTTCGTTTTAGTCATGACTGAAGTATCTAAATTCCCTTAGTTTTAGTCGATAAAACTTCATAAGATTATAATAGACTAAATCTGAACTTATTTAGCAACTAAAATGAGTTCTTATTTGCTCTTCTCTTCCTCCCAAGTGTTGCTATTTTGTCATGTTTTCATGGGCCGGGTGTACTGATCCCAAGGGTAGACTTCTGATTGGATCACTTCCAAACTTGTCCCACCTTTCTAGACAACTTAATAGTTCTGATTGGCTCTCATCTGTTCTGAATTCTTTTTTTTTTTTTTTTTTTTTTAATCTCATTTTTATTCGCTGGCGAAAGCGTCAGTATATTTTATCATAGTTTATGTCCTTATGTACATGACTCTATTTCTTAACCGTTTCCTCTCCTAGGATGAGAAAGAGGGACCAGTGACCAAACACATACGACTTACTGCTGCCTTAACCTTAAAGAACATCGCCAAGCACTCTGACTGTGGTCGCACGTGAGTAACCTGCTGCATTAAGCAAATTCAGTTATTCAGCATAACCCCCAAAAAAATATAGAGCTGAAGGCTTTTCTTCTTTGTTTCAGGTTGTTAAAGAGGCATGAGACGCACCTATCCGTGCTCGCGCTAAGTAACATGGAGGTTTCCACCACGCTCGCCAAATGCCTTTACGAACTGACGCGCTCGCTCCAGGCTTGACGCCAAAAGGACAACCTCTACAACTCTCTGACCCCCCACCGACCCCCCCGTCCCTCTCCTGTGACGAGAGGAGCAAGCCGCCAGTGAGCCGTAGCGGGTCTGCAGGGGGAGAGCAGAGGGTGAGAAGCGGAACAAAGAACCCTCCTTCTGCCATGTCTGCCGGCCCCCCCGCCCCAAACCACGCCCATCCCCTCCTCGCCGAACCTGTGTTTCACAACCCGCCCTCCTCCGTCTCCACACACGCAATCACACACACACACAAAGGGGGGAGAAAAAAACAAAAAACTGCCATGGGGTCTTCCACCAGCTGTCCACCAGGGGGAGCTCATTAAGACTGCTTCACCGACGGGACTCCACCGACGAAACCCCAAACACGAGCACATTTTGTTCAAGTTTTATTTTTCTTATTTTATCGTAATTCTTTTTTTTTTTTTTTTTTTTCTCTTTGTCACGTGAGCTAATGTGTGGCGTGAGCGGCGGTTGACTGAAGATTATGGGTGGGCGGGGAGTCGAGCAAGGGGCAGGGCTACTGAAGGTGTCCCACTGGGTCGGGTGGAGGAGGACTCGGCTGGCAACTGGCGCAGAGAATTTTTTTATTTGGTTTTTTGTTTGTTGGTTTTTCTTTAGAAACTTGGTAGCTTGGTTTTCTTACTTGAGTCAATATATTTTCACTTATTTATTATTGAAATAAATACCATTACAATTAATGAAAAAGAATCTTGTAAATATGTTGTGAATATATATAAAGAAGATCCTCTTTCATGCCGATGCAGCCACTGGAGATCTTGCTCTGTGGAGTAATAGAAGCATTACTTTGGCAGGATTGAATAAAGTAGTATGTTTTTGTTTTGTTTTTTGCTTTTTTTTATGATCCCTGGTCACTTGTAACTAATGTGATTCTATACTCAGCAGTGTGGATGAATGTACTTAAAAACCTGTAAATAATTCTGCAAAGGTACTGATGCTGTAAAGCTTAGGGAGGGGGAAAAACAGTTTTTTGTGGAACTGTGACATTTTTTGTATTATAATACCTTGTAGAACTCATTTTGCTGGCTGAAAGAGTATGGAATAATATATCTCATGTCATTTTGTAGAAGAAAAAAAAAATATTGAAGTTATTCTCCTCCCTTCCTCTTCCCTCGCACACCCTCCCCTCAATTCGCACACAGACACACACACACAGACACACAAACAAGTAACATATATCCACTGTAAGCGTTTTGTCATTGTACGGGCACAGTGCGCGTACCAAAATTTTTTTGTATTTGTAAATTGGTTTAAATACATGGAGTTTTTATACAGGTTTTCTCCTGTGTTCTTTGCTTTATGTGCAGGTATGATATTTTCTTCACTACTTTTTTCTATCTTAATATAGTGTGGAGTTTTATTGTACTATTTTTTCATTCTTAATACCATGCCACATTCCGGCTCACGTCCTCAGACTGTCCTCTCTACCGTGTGTTGTGTAACATTTATGACTGCCTGTCGTATTAGCATCTGACCGGGGCAACCCAACCATCCTCATTTCTGCGGTGTCAGTAGGATGTGTGACTATACATAGACCTAACAGTCTGTTAGAGATTGGCTTTATTTACTTTGGTGACTGTTTATAGTTTTTAAATAAAACACTGAACATTTTGTTTTGTTTTACTCTTGTTTCTTGCTTCATTTTCTCCCGCTTTAGCACTGATTGGCACGATTAGCACCACGTATACTTCCTGCGTTCGGTGTGTTACGTATATGGATTGAATTGAACAACAATTATTTAAATTTAATAAAAAATTATATATTTTTTTTGTAATACCATTTATTGAGATGGTTCTAGTACTGTGATTGAGCATGTGTAAAGACTTGGCGAGTCTACATTTAGTTACAAGTGAGCAAAAGGTTAAATTGCTGAAAATTGTAGGTGAACATTTAAAATACTAAAACAATACTTAGTTGCTGAACAGTTAGTGGTTATACTGTTGTTATATGTATGACAAGAATTAAAAAATTAAGACCCTAAGGTGCACTTAAAATCCTTTAATTTTCTCAAAAATCGACAGCACACCCTTTGTATGAATTCTGGTTGTGCTTACTGACCAAGAAATTATTTTTTTGTGGTACACAGCGCTCAAAAATCTATCAAAATATGTTTTATTACGACTTTGGTAAGCTACGAAGCTCCACCGCTTGATGGATTGTTGGAGCATTACGGCTACCGTAGTCAGGAGCCTCGTGGAGTAATACGTAAATGGCACATGTTACGAGACATTTTCAAACTCAAGGCTATCAGTCACGTTTTGGTTTGGTTAATGCTAAAGTAATTGACACTAACTTTATCAGTAAGGTAGCTAAAATTAACTGACAGTGAATAAACTAAATATGAAATGCTTTTAATAAAGTGTGAAAATTATACTTAAGCGGTCTGCCAAAAATAGTGGATAACAATAAAGAGGGACTAGTAAAAGTCTAGAAGCTTGTTTCTAATATTTAAAATTCTGACACTTGGGTAGCTCTGCTGTTTTTGTTTTTTGTCAGGGTCACACAAAGCCTTTCTTGTTAGACTCATGGATAAATGTTTAAAGTGGTTACCCACATTGGGTAGCTCCACATGTTTGATGGGGCAAATTTCTCATGCTGCTTGCCAAAACAAATGTGTCTCCATCACGGCTGATTTAAAAAGACTACCAAATGTTCTAAGTATATATTGTTAGCTTATGGTTATGAATAACTACTGGATAAAGTGAATGCTAAAAGTTAGCAATGAATAGTTAAGAAATTGGGTAATCCTAAATATATATATATTTTAACCAAACCTCATTGGGGAAAAAATATAATTGATAAATGAACAAAGTAATATTCTTCTTAACATGTATTCAATTCCTTTCTCAATCTGCACTCAAATCAATAAAGGCAAAATAAAACCTGCACTTTTATTTGTTTTGTTAATTGCATTTATACAAGTATCAACATGAGCTGTTTTGACATTCTTATCAGTTCCCTGGTGATCGTGGCTCAAGAGTTGGCAGTTCGTCTTGTAATGGGAAGGGAAGGTTGCCGGTTCGAGCCCTGGCTCGGACAGTCTCAGTCGTTGTGTCCTTGGGCAAGACACTTCACCCGTTACCTACTGGTGGTGGTCAGAGGGCCTGGTGGCGCCAGTGTCTGACAGCCTCGCCTATGTCAGTGCGCCCCAGGGCGGCTGTGGCTACAATGTAGCTTGCCATCACCAGTGTGTGAATGGGTGGATGACTGAATAATGTAAAACGCTTTGGGGTCCTTAGGGACTAGTTAAAGCGCTATACAAATATAGGCCATTTACCATTCCCTGAGATGTTTCTACAACTTGAAGTCTACCTGTTCCTAATGTCAATCACTAGATGTAAAAAGCCACACACACGCGTCCATCAGGTCTCAGTTAGTGGGAAAGGCAAACAAATTGTCTGTAGACTTGGAAACAAGCTTATGCCAAGAAACAAACATACAAAGGAATACAGAAAATACCCAAGAGCTGACTTGCTTCCATTATTCTGAAACGGAAGAAGTCTGGAGCCATCCAATTATCATTACATTTTTGCTGTCGATTACCAGTTTCCCCAGATCTGGCTGCCCAGCCAAACCGAGTGCTTGGGACAAAGAGCCTTTTTTTTAGACAGGTAACCCAGAACCTGAATGAACAGCATAGTCACTGAGTTCCTTTGTAGGCATGAGAGAATACCAGTGCAGTGTTTCACCAAAGTGACCTTTACAGTAATGTCCCCGTTGAAAGAATTTCTCACTAAAAGGCATGTGACAGGCTGCTAAGAGATAGCAAAAAAGCCCACAAACCAGCACAAAGAGTACAATCCTCCATTCTGATGAAACAAAGATTGAATTATTTGACCACAATTCACAGTGGCATATAGAAAACAAACAAGCAAACAACAGACACTGAGCAGGAAATAGCATCCTTATAGTAAGACACAGTGGTAGCAGGATCATGGTGTAGGGATGGCTTCCTGCAGCTGTGGCAGGGAGACTAGTCAGGGGAGAGGAAAAGAGGAATCATTATATATGTAGAATAATGGAAGGAAAAGTATATCAATCCACTGAGTGGGAAGTGCATACTGAAACAAGAAATAGAAAAGGCTGAAAAATTCATACAACCACAGATAATTTTCAAAGGAATGACTTCAAACAGATGCAATTCAAAGATGTAATCAGTGAGAGGGAGGAGAATAGTAATGAATGAATGAGTGGGGGAAAAAAACATAAAAGAAACAAAGAGTGGAAGGATCCTGCTCCTGTTACTCCAAACCCATCTAAATGATCTACAATGAGGGACATGACAGTCTGTTAAAAACAGGTCTAAACAATTGGTAACACCGTGAACCTCAGACGACTCCTTCCCTGGGCCCGTCTCTCTGTTCAGAGAGATCTGAACAGATGCCAGTGCTTTTAATATTCAACCCTCTGTTTTCATGCTTGGTTGCTGGGACTTCAAACAGCACTCTTTTCTGATACAACCCAACAACCTCCATTTGCTGGCGAGCTCAACCTTTTGTTCCGTTTAACCACCGGACACTTTCTCTTGGCTCGATCCTTTTAACATAATTGAATAGTTAATGACTTTGCTCAGCGCTCCACTTCCCACAGATCCCAAAACATCTTTTGTGCATAATGTGACACTGCAGAAAGCTTTCAGGATTCATCAAAAGTCACACTGTGTTGGGGGATTCAGCAGTAATCTGACACTTTGTGTTGATTTTTTATTCTGCTCAGTGCCCAGTCGAGGTGCTAACCTGATTGTCGTCCTTATGATATTTGTGTGGGCAATAAGAAAAATGTTGGTTTTAGATTACATAAATGTAGGTTTAGTTTAGCAACAGGCAATGCAACTGCACCACTAATCTTGTGGTTTGGATCTTTGGTAGGTTTCAGTAGTTCCTCTAGCAATTCAATTCAATTTTATAAAAGTAGTGCCAAGTCACAACAACAGCGACCTCAAGGTGTTTTATATTATATTTATATTTTAAAATAATACAGAGAAAACCCCAACAATCAGACAACATCCTGTGAGCAAGCACTTGGCAACAGTGCGAAAGAAACCTCCAACAGAACCAGGCTCAGGGGGAAGAAGTTACTACTATAACTACTGCCACACCCCCAAAAGCAAAATAAGTACAACAATATCAAGACTTCTAGAAGCGGTAGAAGTAAACTTCTACCGCTCCACCATTGAGAGCCTTCTGACTTACTGCTGCACACTCTGGTTCAACTGCTGCACTGCGGAGGACAAGAGGAAACTGCAGCGGGTGGTGAGGGCAGCAGAGGGGGCAATCGGCACTTCACTAACTCCCCTCAGAGACATCTATACTGGCAGACTTCAGCAGAAAGCCAGCATCATCATCAAAGACCCCTCGCACCCTGGACACTCACTTTTTTCCCTCCTTCCCTCTGGTAAACGCTACAGGTCCATCAGGTCGAAGACAAACAGACTCAACAGAAGTTTTTACCCACAGGCTGTCAAACATGCCCTACCTCCACCCTGATTGGAGGATAACTGCACTGCCAACACTCATGGACATTACACCTTATTTATAAATCGTATTTCTGTTTATACTTCAATGCAAACAACACCCTTACCTCTTTAAACTGTATTTATTATAACATTATTTAGTATAGTTCCAACAGCACCCCCCCCACACACACACACACACACACTCAATGTGCAATATCACTGATCACACTGCACCTCTCACTGCACCTGCTAGTTAGATGGCATGTATGTGTATGTATATAGATGTAAGCGTGTATGTGGAAATATGTGTGTGTATGCATGTACGGATGCAAATATGTATATATATATATATGTATGTATGTGCGTGTATGTTTGCAGGTGTATGTATAACTTGTACATATCTTTCTTGTGTAAATGTAAATTTGTCTGTTATTGTGTAAATACTTACGCTATTGTGTACTTCACACACATGGAGAGATGCCAAACTGCCTTTCACTGTTCTTGTAACAGTGACAATAAAAAGCTATTCTATTCTATTCTATTCTATTCTATTATGAAGTTTATGTGTACGTTTAGTAAAGAAGATCTGTAGTCGCACATCTGTCTGTTTACCAGGTGTTTGGTGGCTAATCTAAGCCTTACATCACTTCTAATTCCTCGCGCTGTCAAGCTCATTGTGACATCACTGGTCTAGTCCAATCGTCTTCAGACCAGTCAGCCTGGTGCAATGGTGCAAAGGATATTTTCTTACTGACAATTGAGCATGGTATAGACACCACAGCCTATCTGAGTACTGTTGCTGACTATGACTGTAACTTTATGACAGTGTACCCATCTTCTGATGGCTCCTTCCAGCAGGATAACGTGCCATATCACAAATCTCAAACTGATTTCTTGAACTTTTCCAGGTTCAAGACACCGTTCTGGTTTCAGAATCTTTCCAGCATCTAGGTGAATCTATACCATGAAAAATTAAGTCTGTACTATATTTAAAAACAATAAAGTCCATTGGGTGTAAATGTACCTCTCCTGCCCTTGAAAAGCCACACTACACATTTATCTACTTTGTACCTGTATGGGTAGAAATTGACTTTTAATACCCTTATTTATAATAGCCATTGTGTGCGGGGATCGTGAAACGGAAATGCCAAACTGATTAAGCACACTAGACCTTCAAAATGGCAAATAGAACTGTTGTTGTTTTTTCCCAGTCCAAAGACAAAATGTCAGAAAACAAAATGACAGATGACACAGTAATTTATTTTCAGAGGTTTCAGTGGGTGGGCAGATGTTTCCTCGGAGTGTGCAGCCACACCCCAGCTCATCCTTAAACACACCTCTGCTCCCTTCTATAAAGTTTCAGTCAGTTAGAAAGTGCTGGCAGTGTTTTTACTGTTGTGGTCTTTGTTCCAAACAAATAATCTCTTTTCAGTCAAGGCTGCGTGATTATAAGCACAGAATTTGTGGTCGATTAAAATTTCTGGCTTATACCTACATTTGTTTTTACTACTAGCACATGCTCTGCCTCAGGTAACATTAAGCTAGTAAGAGATGGTTTGTGTAGATGTGTGTTTTTCTAAAGTAGGCGGGCAGAGAAATAGACTACTGTGTAAAAACAGACATCTGTACACTGCTATTATGTTGTTTTCATCAGACTGGACAGAGTTAGTATAAAATGTATCTTTGATAGGACCTGGGACTTTGGACTAACTCTACCACACACACTAAACTTCAGCACTCTGTTTACTGCATCGTGACTTATCATGTGTGCTTGATTGTATGTAAGTTTCATATGTATTTATTCACATTTTAAATTATAATAAGAGTGTTATTATAATTGTGTACTGATTTATTTGGATTAATCATTTGGAGTTATTGGATTAATGAGATAAATCAGCAATATAGGCGACAGTCCTTATAACTTAAAAGAAAGCGTAAGTGAATGCTGAAAAAAGTCTGCCTCCTCATCCACCTGTTGCTGCTTCTCTTTCCATGTAAATGCCAGATAGAAGGTATTCGCTTTGTAATATTCGGCGGTTCCCATAGGGGGCGCCAACGGCACCAACTCGCAGCCCGACTGCAAGACATGTGGCTGGGACTTTCGGAAAGCTACACTCGCTCTTTAGTCCAAAACAATTCCCAGATTGTGTGACTGGTCAGCATTCCCTAGCAGGATTTGCACGCTAAAACGCCGTTTACTAGGCGCAAACCAGCCGCAGCTGCGCTCAAACGGTGAGTAACGACACCTGACGTTAGCTAAGCGGAGCTAGCTGCTAGGAGGCTAAAAGCAACGTAAGCAGGTGCTGTTGTTCAAAGCCGCTAGTTAGCTCTCAGCTAAACTCGCTAGCTAACTTGTGACCTTCAGTGCAATCATCGTGGCTGATATTAAACGGTAGTTAGCCTTATTTACTGCCGTGCTAACAGTCAGCTAGCTCCAAATGTAGCTCTGTTTTTAGCTAGCAGTAGCTCGCTAGCTAACCAACAACAACCGTGTTGTGGCCGTCGTGTTGGCACTGGTTGAACAAGTTGGAGCTAATTTTGTGTCTCCAGCAGCCAGGCCGTACTGGCAAAAACACGCAACAAGCTTTTCAAATACCCCACCTTTTACTGATGCAGTACGACTTTTAAACTAAGTTAGCATTTACATTTAAAGACTGACTTTCAAGCTGCCTTCGGGCTCCGCAGTTAACCGGTATTCCGAGTGGAAACACTTGGAATGGCCTGTGTTGACTTCGTTTGTTTGAATTGTTCAGTATACGGCTGTGGTCTAAGTCCGTTGCAGGGGCTTCAGTTAAAGACATTATAAGTGTTCATATTTGGAGGGTAGGAATATCCAGACTGATTTTGGGTCAGTTATGGGAGACTCTCAGAAGTGTGATGGCCTGGCGGAGTTGGGTTTGTTCACAGTGACTCAGACTGTTAGTTACACTCAAGTGTGCGTTCAGGACATTGAAGCCTGAAGGCTACAAACATTCCTTCAACTGATAGACGCTATAACATGGTTTTGGTCAAAAAGCTTGTCTGTACCTGTTTGTATTGGTTTTAGGCAACTGTTACCCAACCAAGCGTGCCGGAATAAATCAAATCTAAACCATTTCACTTTCACTTCTTGGCCTGACTGCATTACAGTCTATAGTGGTGATTGTAACTAGCAGTAGTAGGTAGGTTAGGTTTGTAATAGTAAAGTAGTGAAAAATTCCCTTATCAGTTCCAAAAATACATCTACCAAGATATCAGCCCAAATGAGCACAACACAGATGAATATTATGGAGTAATTAAAACAAATGGGGATTCCTTGTTGCTTTAATTGTGTCTGTGGGGCCTTTAATGAACCTTTCACTCTCTCACCTGTTGTGGCAAAAAAGTGATTTCCGGTATTTGGGCCCCCCCCCCCCCCCCAAAAAAAATTGCTTGTATTCAGACAGTTGTCACTGACTTGTTGTCCTGTAATTTGTGAAAGCTGTCAAACCCTGTGTCATGAATGATACCAAGTCATTTTGAGCCACAAACAACATTCCTGTCACAAGGTAGAAGCTGCAGTTAGTTTAGTTTTTAAAAGTGGGTTTTATACATCCTTCATTCACCTAAACAGTCTCATTTAAATTAAAAAATGTATTTTATAAGAGTGATCTGACCAAGAGGGCAGCAGAAATTGCAACAAATATAACATAATAGTTGTATAAACATATTTTAAGTGATATATTATCCCTTCATAAACCCTGATGACTACAGTTTTTACCAATATAAGAAAATACATTACACATAAAAACAGAAATCACTTTTTGGCACAATGCCTTTCTCACTAGAATGCTAACAATAAAACTTAAGAGAAATACAAACCTGTACCATGTCACAACTGATAAAACACATTTAGCTTTTGACAGTCCCACCGATATGTTGTTATTGCACTTTTGGGTATCATATTATTATTGACTGAGTTTTGATTGGTTAGTTCTTACAACACTTATTAGAATTTCTGATTTTATGTTGTTAGATAGATTATTGCTTTAATACACATCTTATTTAAAAAAAGATGTGAATTGCAAAAGTAGCTTTTCTACTTGACAGGTGGGACTAAGCTACAATCTTTTTGCAAGAGATACTCAGTTCTTTAATGGTACTCCACCTTTTTTTTTTTTTTAGTTCTATTACAGCAGTAGAGAGGTGTGTTATCTGCGATTAGGTCATATTGTCTGTTAATTACACCCTGCACAGTAGCTATTTTTCTTCTGATAAATTATTTAGTCAGGGATTTCAGCAAAAGTATTGTATTCCCTGTTTAGGAATTATTTTATTGACTGACAAGCAGTTTCATTGGCATGTGAAGCTTATCGCTTTGTTATTTCAAAAGAAATAAAGGAGATAAAATCTGCAGTAGATTGTGGCCCCCAAAAAGGGCACGAGACAAATAAGTTCATGAAAGCAGTTTTCTTTCCTTGGTTAAGAAAAATAACTTCATAGTCTGTAGCCAAGTCAAGAGCAGCCAAGAAATGGGGTCACTACTGTTTATTGATGGTGTGACTGCTGATAGAAGTGGCAGGAGGAGTTGTGAAGTGTACAGAGCTGTACGCTCTGCTCAGATTGCGTCAAATGCTGTAAAACTGATGAGGCAGTGCTTCACAGTGCAAATGGATAATGACCCAAAGCATACTGCAAAAGCAACCCAAGAGTTTGTCAAGACAAAGAAGTGGGATATTCTTCAATTTCATTTAATCATCTTAACGCAACACCTACGGATTACAAAACTGAAGGCAGAGAGACCCACAAACACACAGCAGCTGAAGGTGGCTACAGTAAAAGCCTGGCAGAGTATCTCAGAAGTATTAGGACTATGTATAAAAATGGTTGTATTTCCTAAACAGTTAATCCAGTACTTCTGCTAAACCCCTTGAACTCAAGCAGAAAGTCAGCACTTCAGTCACGTCTTGATTGTATTGTTAAGACTTTAGCAACTTTTCTTCTCCTACTTTACTGCTTCCAATCCAATCCAGTACTTTAACTGTACTCTTAAAAACTGCTTGTGTTATTATTTGAGAGAATCAACTCTCTCAAACTCAAAGTTTTAATCAATAAGACAGTCAAACAAGTTTTGATTGTCTCAGTAAAATTAAAACAACTCAAAAGTTCACAGAAAGTGTCACCATTCGCCCAGTCTCTACAGTTATTAGTGGGATGCACTTAACTTCCACTCCTTATAAATACACCTTGGCTTTGGGATCTGCTTGTACAAAGTACGGATCCCTCTGTGTTAGATCAACAAACTGTTTTCTTCACTGAGAGGAATAGACGATGAATCATTCTTTAATCTGCAAGGCAACATCTGCCTCCACAGGTATGTTTCATTCTGGACCTTTTACAAGAAAATGTAACAAACGTGGAAAAAACTAAGCATAAAAATTATGCTTTATACTTATGCTTAGCATTAAGAGTCCTTACTCCCTTACGCTGTTTTTTTTAATGGTCATGCTTGATTCTCCTTTTTCTGCTGTCTGTTTTGATTAAATATTAAAGGCATGGCCCTTAAATGGTTCCAGTAATTTTTGTCAGATAGGAGTTTTTCTGGCCAGGCTGCGTTTATTTGTGTTTTAGTATCTATTGATTGCTGATTTAGCGATTTAGCACACCTGCTCATGCACGAAGAGTTGAGCTGATACATGAGAAGCGATGACTATGTTAACTGAATTTAATCCAGCTAAGTCAAAGCTTTGTGTTAAGCAGTAAACCTGTGATAATATGATGAGAGAGTGAGAGGGAAAGGGCCATTGACCGAGCTTTTCAGTCATGTTAACTCTCTTGAACACAGTGTTCATTCACAAATTTGCTGCGAAGACACAATAAATGTTTTTGTTGTGTGATAACATGCAAACTCTGCATGCAAACATTTGCTTATGAGGCACCGTTCTCAGACATGGATCGATGCAGAGCCGTGAAAGATGCCAACCTCAAATGAGCCACTGAAAATCGTGGTTGTTGTTGTTCTTTTTAGTCTTGTCAGTCTCATTATAAAGCGCATTGCTTTGTGTGTCTGGAACGCTTTTAGTCCTTGTTTTTTTTGTTTTTGTTTGTTTTTTTCTTCTTCCCTCCTCTGTAAAATGGGACAGTGTTAAAGCATTCTCTTCTCTCTCTCTCTCTCAGCCCTGGAACCAGCTAATGGGCCCTAAAAATATATACAGAACTTTGCAAAAATATGGTGGCAGTGTAAATCACACAAGCTCAGGTTGAAATTTGTCATAACGATTTTTACTTTAGTGTTGCTTATTCTGCAGAATATGTGTTGTGTGAAAGTGGCAGTTTGAGTCACCATGGGTAGACTTGCTGGATTTCCACTAAGCTGATGTTGCATTGACAGATTTTGTTTTTGTGTAAGACTGAATAAATGTGGATTTAAAAGTGAATGTACCTCTTCTAGAAAGAACAGTATTCTTGAATTGTATTGTGCAAAGTCATGTGCAGGATGTTGATTGTTGGCAGCTTCGATCCAGCATAATGTAATCATCCTAAAACGCAAATATACCTGCATGTCTCTATTCTGCAGCGTGAACCAGGTGTGATGTGCACGGTTGATTCCCAGAGAAAACTGAGCTTGGACATCATTGCTTATTTCTAAAATAAGAAAGAGGCTGACCTCAATCTTGTCTTATATTATTTAGAGCCAGGTGGGAGTTTTTCCTCTGCAGTTCATTTGTAATTTTTATTTATTTGTCAAAATTCAAGGGAGCTGCTAGTAGGAGGTGTCTGATAGTTAACTGATAACTAAGGCTGTTTATCTACCATTAACCTTCTGTGGAGGGGAAAAAAGAGATTGTTTTGTTACTGCAAGATACTGAATGTAGCATGTATCTAACCTGATGGTGTCATAAGCTGTGCCCCTTTCTTTCCTATCAGCAACTCTTCATTTCTGTCACCTTCCCTGTGTTGTAGTGGGGATCACGACAGCCAGGGGCCGGACATGATTGGAGCTGGAAGCGGTGAGACATTTTAACCTTCTTTTAGCTGCATGTTCCATAAACATAGCAGACTCTTATTTTTTTAAGACTGATTGGTGTAAGTAAATATTTTTCATACTTGTGGGTCTCCTCTGCGGCGTATACAGGCGGCCAGGGCCCGCCTGATGGGGCAGACGGCGAGGAGGCGGAGAGGTGTCCTATCTGCTTGGGCGTCCTGGCTGGAGGCGAACTCGCCATGCCTGATAGCTGCTGCCATGTCTTCTGCCTCAGATGCCTCCTCACATGGGCAGAGGTGACATTCAGTGTCACTACTATATTAACGTTATCTAAGTGGAAGTGATTTTAGGTCATGTCATGTGTAGTGAACAATTATATATCTGGTCCGTCTGTGAATTAATCACTATATTCTGTCTTAGATCCAGAATGATATTTTAATGAGTATTAGTGCATACTTGGGATGTGAGAAAGCAACCAGTGCCATCAAAGCCCGGTTTGATGTGCTAAAACTGGCTTTCTTTTTGTTGACGTTACCTGCTAGCAAAGACACATATCAGCATAACAGCTTGCAGGCTAACCTTAGTTTACTTCCTCACTAAAGTTGTTGCAGGCAAAATCTTACCTAAAGCTGTATTAATTATTTTTTCTCCTTACGACAAGTTTTTGTTGTGCTGGGTGTTTGTTGACATTAGTGATTAGTGGACTCCATTTTTGAGCTACGTTTAGCTAGTGTTGCTCATCTTTGACACTGGGCCCCGGTCCACATGCTGTTGGAGGAAACCAGGGAAGTTGGGGAAGGTCTGATAATTTTAGTGATGTTTATTCTCTTTAAACTTGGCAGTAAAAAGCCTTAAGTACAGAGGGAAAAGTTCAAAGCTGTTAGCAATGATATTCTTGTGCCAGTACACATGCCAAAAATAGCATTTAGTGATTTCCCTCATGTCAGACTGGAAAAGCCTGTAAGCCTTTAAGCATGCATGCCTTTCATTCGTATTACTGTACTAATGATGTTTTGTTTGCTTTAATTTGAAGCTGCAGATGGCTCCTTCCTGCCCCGTGGATAGAAGACCTTTCAGTCATGTTTACAGATGGGACAGGATTCTCGGCTGTGTGCAGGTCAGTGTGCTGTTTTCTCTGTTTACTGCTGTTGTTTTAAGCTTTGTTGAAATTTCCTGCGCTGTAAAGCTGAGAAACCCGCTGCCTCCTGTTAACGAAAAATATGGAGCGTTATTTTTCTGTGATGTCAGTTTATTTGAAGTGTATTTAAGAAGAATTTTAACAGCTGAAAAAAAAAATTTGGTTGAAGTGGTTTTGAGGTAGCCTGAGATTGACCTAGAAGGTAAAGCCAGCAGTCAAAATTAGTTTTGTTTCCAAGTCACATGTAGGTCAGCTGTCAAGCCACCACACTGCCTCACATGACCTTTGTCTTTATATGTACTTAAAAAGTAAATAAATAAATAAACATGCTTCTATCCTCAAAGGTCCCTGTGAGAAAGCGACTGTCTCAAAGTGATGCTGAGAACTGCTGCTGTAGAAACCCTGAACAAAAAGTCTGTCTCAAGTGAGTGTTAGACTGTTTCTTTCTTAACATTACTGGGTCGCCTCTTAGGCCGGTCCTTGCCGTTTGACTGTGAGTGCAACCAAGAACTGATAAAATGGTTATCTTTTCAGAAGTAAGCCCACAAGAAGGTTGAGACGGCAAAAGGTGGAGAGGACGGCAGATGCTAAAACAAAAGGACTTGTGAGGAAATGTATGCTAGAGCGCTTCTGCCCCAGAAATGTGGCTAGCCTTTTCTCGCATTGTGTCAGCAATCTCACGTCTTTAAATGTGTTTCCAGGTAACGATGAGGATCCCTCCTCACTGAGCAGAAAAAAGGTAACTGCTTTGTTTTTTTTATCTGTCCCACACGCATGTTTCACTGTTAGGTTTGATGTCACTGTTGATTCTTTGCATTTCTCTCTCTTCAGGTGAGAGGAACGGACTGCTGTACGTGGTCACCTCCTCCCTGTGTTTCATTAGTCACGTCAGCACAGGACGTGTAAGTGACACTGATTTAATGAAATAATATGTTAGTATTTTTTTTATAATTTGTACTCTTTGTCAGGATTTTTTTTAAAAGGTGCTTACAGCGATCATGTTTAAAGTGCGCTCAGTCGACCAGTTGGAGAAGTCAAAAAATTGGGTTGAATTCTAAACATAGTAGGTGGATCTTTAAAAAGTTTTATGGTATTAAACACATTAACATTAAAAGTTATTAGTGGAGTCACTGCACAAAACTCCAGCACACAGTGCCTCCTCGACATATCACATGCATTAATGTCTTGCTGTTTTAGAAACAGGCCAGACTATGTTTCACATTCTATGTCAGTAAGGCTTTATTGATAGGACAGCTCTGAATCATGGTTAACTTCATTCACCTGCAGTGATGAATTATTGTGCTAACTGTGCACTATTAACATGTCACCTAAACAACCAAAGGTTGACTTTTTATGTGTAAGCAGGATTAACTGTAAGAGTAGACTGATACATTGTAGCTTAACAGTTTTAGCTCATGTCTTTAAAAAAAGAAAAAACTTAAAGTACGAAATTCTCGATGCTGGCAGAGGGTCTCCTGAGACTGCAGTGTATAGATGGAAACCCTGAAAAATCCTGAAAAACCCTGAAAACGATAAAGAAAACATCCTTACCAACTCCGTCAGTGGAACTGCTTTATTCCCGTGGTTTTCAACCCACTGGGGTAAAGCCACTGAAGGTGGAAACATCAGGGAAACTAGGATGAATAAACATTGATTTTGTAAAGTGCTGACCTAGGGCTGCTCAATTAATCGAATTTTAATCTCGATTACGATCTGGGTTTTCAACGATCATTAAAAATGACTGAGCCAATTATTAGCACCTCCCTCGTGCTTTACTCTTGCGCTGCTCCGTGTGGCAAATCGAGCGCACCTCTCTGCGTTTCGAACACGCGTCACAACAATTAAGAGGACCCGAGGGAAGCTCGGAAAGCTAAGCAGAAGTTATTTGGAGAGGAGAGGATAATGGCTGCTGAAGAAAGAATACCGTTGGTTGAAAAGAGGTAAAACGACTTCAGTGGTGTGGAAACCAATGTTCCCTCTAAGCTGCGCACGTGCGCAATTGCGCACTGCTGGCACGGTCTCTCTGACAGAAAATCTGCGTTGCGCACAAAAAAAATCTAACCTGAATTGAAATTAAAATTAAAACTTTAACAATTCTGTTTTGCAGCGTTAGTCAGTGAGTGACTGGCTGCTCCTGTATGGGATTAGAACGATGCCACCTTATCCTATAGTCCAGCCAATAATGCGATTCACATTCGTATATACGCAGCCAATCAACGTTGTTGACAGGCTATGACAGCGTCCTTATGTGCCGACACCGGTGTTTTAGCTAGCAAAGCGGCGTGGCTGATGTGCAGTGAAGCCACATTAATGACAACGTGTACAACCATTGGAGATGTGAGCAGGACAGACGGAACAATTGACGGAAAAAGTGTGGACTTTATACCAGGTTTTTAATTGTGTTGATAGGCCACGTAAAACCAGAGTTATGATAAAAATATATGCAATGTTTGGTTTTCTTCCTGAATACTATCGTTGTTTATATTTACTGCAGGAAGAAACGGTAAAAATGGCGTTTTATAAGGAAAACGCTCGAAAGCACTCTCCACCTGTGAGCAAAAACAAAACCAAAAAACCCCCCACCCTTTCCTATTGGTCGAAAAAAGTACGGTGTCGACCAATCAAAAAATGATATGGCAACGTGGCATCTAGTTGTTAAGAAACGGGGGGAAGTTTTAGGAGTGACGGCGGTGTTCTGAGATGTGAGAGATTTGAGACGTTTAGCGCAAATCTTGTGTAGTTAGTGTGTAGTGTAGTCAATAGTTTTGTGTGTGTCAGAACAATGAGGCGGCTGCTGAATGTTACAGGTGTTACAGCAGTGATACATCTCCTGTTGTCAGGCCTGCAGGTATCAGGCTGTTGTTCTCCTTTATCTCATAGTGGACAGAAATTATTTTTTGGAGTGGCACAAATAATTTGTGTGGCATCAGATTTGATGCAGAACAGCTGATTGTTCTGTAAATAGTTTGACATGTTTATTTAAAAAAAACGCCTTGGCTGCATTAAAAAAAATAAATATCTGCAAAAAACTTTGTTTGCCAAACTGAGTTACTTTTTTGAAGTAGTAACTATATAATTAATTGCCCAACATTGGTCATTATATACTGTATTTTGCAGACAGAGAGTTATAGGACTCTCCCAGACCACAGACTCATACTCATAATACAAGTCAGAGCTTTATGAAAAAAAAAAAAGAAGAGAAAGTTGTGTTTTCAAAATTGGAGTTCAAGTTATTTTTACTTCCAATAGTGTTAACATACTACACAGGTCATGAACAGGATTTTTTTTTAAATTTTCATTGTAAGTGGGCTAAAGCAGTTAATTAAAAGTAGTCTAAAATAAATGTAAATGCTGTAATTTGATTATTTTGATAAACCATGTAACTTGGATGAATTAGATGCTGGCGTGACCACAGTGCACACGTCTGATGTCGCTCACAGTGGTCCAAGGGATCGCTCAGGGAGTTTGTGTGTTCGCTCAGACACATGAAAAATTTGAGGGAACATTGGTGGAAACATTATGGGTTCGTGGAGTCAGACGTGGATCAAATATTGTGCAGTATTTTGAAGTTCACTAAACATAGATGTTTACATTTTTCATTTATTTTTTATATTGCAAACATTTGCACTGTAATCAGTATTTGCACACTATTTTAGATTATTTTTTGACAATCTTTAAAGCCATTATTCAATACATTGTTATTGTTAAATAAATATCGTCAAATAATCGAGATCTCAATTTCAGTGAAAATAATCGTGATTATCATTTTTGCCATAATCGAGCAGCCCTATGCTGACCTTCAGTTCACTGAAATTTGACTTCAGGCAGACATACCAGAAAAAGTTGGTGTTTAATGACACTCCTGAAGAAAACCACAACTCGTGGTGGTTAAAGCTGGTGCCTGAAAGCGTTTCTGAAACTCTCCGCGCTGTGTGGAAGATTTTTCGGTTCGGATATCGTTTGGAGCCACAGTGATTTTTTTTTTCTTTTCACACTGATAAACAAGTTGGAAAAATGTTGTTAAATTTAACCACATACTTTAGCTTCTTGCTTTTATTTTTGAACTATCATCAGTGTATTTACATGGAAATTAGACAGATGTATTTTACGTTTGTGTTTCCATGGCGATCTTGGTCATCACTGCATCATAAAGTGGTGTTGAGGAGCACTTAAAAAGTCAGGGATTTAACTTGTCAAATTAGCTGTAAGTATAGACATCAGCAGTGTTCCTTTACCTTTTTTTTTTATAAATATAAAGTCTGCTTCTTCTAAGAATAGGTAACATCAAATAATTGACAGATTACAGTTTAGACCTAACTTTAACTGTAGAAACCTGTTCAGAAGCAGGACGGCAGGTCAGATGGGTAAATCTGCTTCTGAACATGAGATATTTTGGGTACCTGGGAACCATTTATTTTGGACTATAACTTTACATCTGAAATTCAAATTAGTGCTGTGTAGAAAGCACTTTTGTAACTCTTACCCTGCTTTCACTGTCCTGCAGTGCAGATCCCGAGTGGCTGGCAGAAGATATACCATATGACACTGGACTCAAGCAGTGCAAGCCCCAGGTGCAGCACTGTCCCTGGCTCTCTCCTGCTGCTCCCATCCCTGCTAATGGCACCTCAAGGTAATAAAATTCCCACTGCTGTGACCGTTTTCACAAACTGACAACGTCTTTCATTAGATCCTATCCACAGCCTCAGTTTGACACTCGTGGTTTAGTCTGTCAGTCAGCGCACACAAGTAATTGTCCTGAGTATAAAACACAGGAGGTTTAAAACTACACACTGAAATGTTTGGTAAATTCTTGAAGAGTTTGTTTTGGTAACATTGATTGGGGTCCATTCAAACAGGACATTAGAATGAGTTCTTCTTTGGGTTTTTGGGAGTTTAAAATTGTGCAAAAGTAAGAATGAAGAACGCACTGAGATAAAAGCTGACCTCTAGCTGTTTGTTGGTTTTACAGGCAGACTTTCCATGGAACCAGTTGGAATCACAACACGTTTCCATTTGGATTTGGGTCATTTCCACTTACCTCCAGTTCACCGTTCACCCCGAGCAACTTTGGTGAGACACATCGGACACAGTTGACTTTTTTCTATGATCATGGTGAACATGTCTCGTTTAGTTAGACTAGTACTTTTATAGCGTTCCATTCGTACACATGATACAGAGCTTTATTCTTTTCTGTTAAATGTTTATGTAAATAGTGCCTTCACTGTCACACAGTGATGGCAATATGGATTTCAGTTTTTTTGAACCACTGACTTTAGTGGATAACCTGCTCTGCCCCCACATTTAATGTTTGCTATTAAGTTCAAACACTTTGTGTTAAAAGGGAGTTTTTCCTTCCCACTGTTGCCAAGTTCTTTCTCATAGGGGATTGTCTGTTTGTTGGGGTTTTCTGTTTAATGTTGTACGGTCTCTAGGTGACTGTAGTGACTGTATGGATGGATGAAATGTAGAAGAACCATTAAAGTCTTGAACTAGATATCAATAAGAAGTAAAATCAAATGACTGTATTCAAATGACAGCTGCTGTTTATAGGAAACACTGGACCAAAATAATGATGAATCACAGGCTTCTATAACCAGTCTCTCTCCCGTGTAGTGTTTCAGGGTGTTGTCTGCGCCATCACGTGTCCCAAAGGAGGAGAGAAGAGAGGTGGCCGAGCTTCAACCTCCAAAGCCCCCACCAAAGAGACAGAGTCTCTACCGTCGAGGCGATCAGGACGCAACAGCAGCAAAACTCAAGAAGAGACTCCTGCATCTGACCCTTCAACACCTCCACAGTCCAGTTTGTCAGACTCCGACTCATCTGCTAGCCAGTCCACAAGGCCTGGCAAGGCTTCTCAGGTGCCGGCCAAGAGGAAAGGGAAACGAGTAACAAACCGAAAGGCTAGCGGCAAACGGAAAGCTACAACGAGAAAAAAAAGCTCTCCGGAAGTTGTTAACAGTCCAGCAGCTAGCGAGGAGGAAGCACAGGAGGACGCAGTGGAAGAGGCATGTGAGGAAGCGCAGGAGGAAGCACAGGTAGAGGCACAGGAAGCATCACAGGAGGAGGAAAATGACGTGAGTCAAAACAGGGAGGAGGAGGAGGAGGAGGAGGAAAAAGAGGAAGATAAAACTGAACAGGAGCAGGATGGAAGTCACTCAGAACAGCAGCAGTCTGACGCTGAAGATAGTCTCAATGAGGAACAGGATGGTTTCAATTCCTCTGATGAGCAGGGAGCCGGAGGAGCTATGAATGATGTGGGACAGGAGAGTGAGGAAGCTCAGGAACAAAGTGATGAACATGAGCAAGAAGAGAAAGCCGACGAAGGTGAGAGTGACGTCTCATGTCCCTCAGGGTCAGCTGTTAGCAGCCCTGGTTTGTGCTCCGAGGGAGTTGAGAGCAAAAAAGAGGAGGAAGAGCAGGCCAGTCCAGTTTCCTCTGGAGAAAAGCATCCAGAGGAAAGGACTTCGCCATCCCCGTCCCACTCCCCCACCCAGAATGATCTGGAAGAAGCAGTGTCTCCACAGTGTGACGAGCAGGCGGTGCAGGATGATGAAATGGACATTTGTGCAGAGTCAGAAGATGCCAACAATGAAGAATCTTCAAAGGAAGTGAAGGCTGAATCATGTGGGAGTTTAGCACAACCTGGTTCTCCCTCTGCTCGAGAGGAAAATGTAGCTGACCAAGAAGCGAAAGCTTCAGAGGTCATTGAGGCAGAAATGCTGGCATCAAAAGAGCATTCAGGAGTCGACAAGTCTGTGGAAGGGTCCAAGGATGACACAAGTGTTGTCCCCATGGACTGCAGTTCACCCACGAGCGAGCATGGGAACAGCCCCGTTTTGGAACTTCTGAGTGAGACTGCTTCCCCTGCTCCTGCAGAACCACCTCCTACAACTTCTGAAACCCACGTCGCCAAAGATGAAGGCGCCAAGGACAAAAGGGAGAGAGACAGGAGCCAAGAGAGGAAGAATGGCAAGCAGCGGAGATCTCGCTTCCACTCTCCAACTTCCACGTGGTCACCTAAGAGGGACTCAAAGAGAGAAACATCCAGGCGTTCGCGCTCACGGTCTAGAGAACGGGATAGCAGCCCTTCCCCGAGGCGCTCTTCACGGGCTCGCAGCAGAGAAAGAGACAGGGACCGGGATGGAGACAGAGACTATTCTAGGAGAGATCGTAGTCGGGACAGAAGGAGGCGACGGTCCCGCTCAAGATCCCGGTCAAGGTCCCGGTCTAGATCTCGATCTAGAACAAGATCACACAGACGAGGGCCCAGCCCTGAATGGTCGACATCTAGAGAGCAGTCTCCTCAGAGGAAGGAGCGTAGAGGCTGGAGATCTGGAGCCGGTGGTGGGTCTGGCAGTGAAGGACGGAGGTATCATGGCAGTGCTGGCCACTTTGAAAATGGTGTTCCTGCAGAAAGTTCTCCTGATCGCCAGAGCTCAGACAATCCCGATTGGGTTACAGAAAAGACTCGAGGAGATGCTGATGGAAGGAACCGGGACTTCGGGTACAGCAGCAGCTCACGCTGGGAAGACCATCGTGGAAGTGGTGGGAACCGAGGAGAACCACGAAGCCGAGGGGGCCCTGGAGGGTTTGAACGTGGCCGGGGCGGAGGACGTGGTGGTGGCAACCGCAACTTTTACAACCAACAGGAAGAAATGTCTGACAGCCGCTGGCAGTCCAGGAACAACTTCTCAGGTACAGGCAACAATTCAGGGAACGACGCATACAGTCGCTTCAATGAAAACCGAGGCGGCGGGCGCAGGAAAGAGCCTGAGCCAGGCGAGCCTATGGTCGACCGCTCAGGCTGGTCCTCTGCATCCAGCTGGGCTGTCAGGAGGACACTGCCTGCAGATGTTCAAGACTATTACTCAAAAAGGGAGAGAGGCCCAGGCACCTGGAGCCGGCAGGAGGAAGAGCAGCAGCCACCAGCTGCAGCAGGTGAGACCTCTTTATTTTGTCGCTACACCTCCAAAAAATCAGGCATCACTGTGTTGTCTGCACTGCAGAGTTGAAAAGTAAAGAAGCATGCTATACATTATGGTGGTATGTGTTGAATATTGTCTTCGAGCCAACGAGAAGATGATAATTTTAGTTCAAGTGTGAGGAGAGAACAACTAGAAATTACCCCCAGGTACCTGCACTCTATTCGATTTAGAGGAAACGGTGATTTCTTTGAAGTTAATTTATTCCTTTGAAAGTCTCACAGCATCTATTTTTGATATAAGGGGGCTCTTTTCATTCTGCCTTCTGCGAATCCTCTCCTGCACTTTTTTATATAAACCTACATGAATAAGCACAGACGGAGTTTATTTAGCCTCTCACACATGATGATTCACTGTCCCCTCACATTTTTTCATTATTATTTGTGGTCCTTGTTCTCCAGATCCTCCAAAAAGCGATCCTCCTCTCCAGGCAGTCCCGGGTAATGCTCCGGTGCCTCTGATGAACGTGATTCCACCTCATCCTCCGCAGCTTAATGTTATTCATCACTACCCCATGCAGGCCCCACGAGGAGCCCTGCCGGTCAGCTTGCAGCCTGCAGCACCCTATGCCATGCCTCCTCAGGTCCCCATGCATCTCCACCCTGCTGTGCCGCTGCTGCAGGTGCCCGCTGTGGGTGCTCAGGGCCTCCCACCTCCTCCTCCACCACCTCCACCAATGCAGCAAGGCAGCCAGACGGCAGCAGTTCAGCCAGACGGCCATGCTGCACAGGTGTGGTAGTCTTGGGCAGGATTAGTTTCCAATTCCTGAATGTCTAATGTTTTTATTTATTTATTTTATAAATGGGCACAATAACTGTCTCCAAGCAGTTCTCCCCATAATTCTCTCTGTGATTTTTCCATTTTGTATTAGATGGCCAATACCAAGGTGAGTTTTGTGAAACCAGCCCTGCTTCCAACCCCAACCAAAGCTGGGGTTGTAGCAGTTACACAAGGACAGCCGGCATCAAGCCAGGCCCTGCCATCCTCTACAACTCAGCCCGGCCAGCATAACAAGGCCCAGGCTGACAGCTCCAAAAAAGAAAAGGTAACCGGTCTGTCACTCCATCAAAGGTCATTCAGTAAAGTTTTTTTTCTTCTCTCCCCTTTTCTGTTGGTTGTCTTTTGCATAATCCACGTTCCTCTTACTGTTGCAGAAACAACAGATCCAAGAGAAAGCTATAAATGAAGTGAAGACAGCCATCAAACCATTTTACCAAAAGAAGGAGATTACAAAGGAGGAGTACAAGGAGATTGTGCGCAAGGCAGTAGAGAAGGTAAATGCTCAATTTCTTTTATGCACCTTTTATTGTCACCTGCATTTTTAATGCAATCAGAGCCCAATACACTAAGCATAGATACCACCATAGGAACCACATGTGTAGACATCTGATTCCTTAAAATGGTATAAAATCTTTTTTTTAAAGAGACAGAAAGGTTAGCTTATGTGCTGCTTTGTAGCCTATAGAGGATAATCTTGAACCGTGGACATAAAAGAGAATTGATCTGTTTTGAAGCCTCTAATCTGGCCCCTTTTTAATTGTGACCATTGGACAGGAGAATGGAGTAGCATGCTAATTCTAGTGGTAGCTGGCTTTCTTACTTGGTAAGATTTATGTAAGTCAGTTAGCCAGTCTTTCTTTCTGGCCCACAGAATGACCCTGATTTGAAATAAACTATCAGCTGAGCCGGTGAACTTGTCAGAAAAGTGTTTGCTGAGGTCACACAGGATGAGAGCTAAGTGCTGGTGCCCTCTGGTGGTCATAGGAAAGACTACAAGTTTAAGGCACTTCTGTAATTTGCTTGATATTAAACAGGATGCCAATTTGGACTGGCAGAAAATAAGCTTAGACCAGAATAAGCACTTATTTGGGAGAAAACTTAAAAGGCCCAACCAAAGTGCTGGTACAACTGAATGCTGAAGAAGGTTAATGCTTGCTTCATGGTAATGTGGTTGTTGTTGTTTGTGTGGGTATTTGCCTACTGTGAGCCTATGCAGAGACTCTCAGAATAAACCCAACAGTATGTAGCTCGACTGTGTGGGTCGAATGGAACAGGGAAGGGAGCGACAGCATGAGAAAAACATCAAAGGTCAGATACAGCATGAACACCAGAGACAGTGTCTGCAGTGGACACTTTTACTTGACTTCTGCTCTTCCAGCACCAACATGAATATCCCACCAACAAGCTGTAACACATACTTTGTACACTACCTCCTTGTAGCAACAGAGCTCTCTGCAGACAAACGCGAAGCCTGTAACTGCCTGCAGTTTGCCAACGCTGTCAGTGGAGGAATATGTAGAACCACTGAGGGGCACGGCCTTTAAATTATATTGAATACAGACACCTAGCTGTGTGGTAACCAGGTGTAATGTTCACACAAACTCTGAGAGCAACTAGCCTGTTATTGTGTGAATGCCTCAAAGGGCATTCACACTATTGAGTTCCTGTTTCTCCTTATTGTGTGGATGCCCTCAAAGGCATCCACACTATTGAGTTCCTGTTTCTCTTTAAACTTTATTCTTCAAGTTGCTCCCCCGTTTTTTGGCACTTAACTACTCCCTCAGTTTTCAGCCGATTTTCTCCGTTCAAACTCGCCATTCATTTCAATGGGACTCTTTTTTTTGTCCCATTGAAATGAATGGGAAAGTTCCACAATTCTGCTAAAACTTGCTTGTCTTTGAAACTTAACTACTTCCTCATACTTTCACGTAGAAACTCCATTCAAACTTTAAAACGTTCTCAACTTATTGGGCTATTCATGTATGATTCAGCTTTTTCATATCTTCTACCGTTTTAATCTTATCCCTCTTTAAGTTTTCAGTTGCAAAATTGTGATTTTTCAGAAAATACATGCGTTGTTATGGTTGCTATGCAATTAACTCAGAGTGGACAGTGGAACATTGTGAATTTTCTCTTCATGTCCGAACAACTTCTTGGTACGCGCTCAATTTCCACTCAACCCCCACAAATTATACATCAAAACCTAGGTATTTTTGCTGGCTTTCAGAAAATGTCACTGTCATTGTTAGGGATGGGTATCGAAAACCGGTTCTTGTTGAGAACCGGTTCCCACTGTTTCAATTCCTTGGAATCGTTTGCCATTTTTGCAAACGATTCCCTTATCGATTCCAGTCGCCCCGAATGACGTCACCACGTTGCAGAGCGTCGGAGCGTACCTGGCAGGAAACACGGCGCCTAAGCAGCTCAAACGCTCAAAAGTTTGGTTATACTTTACCAGAACGGATGACAACAGGGCAACTTGCAATACTTGCAAAGTAGATATTTCATTTAAGGGAGGAAACACTACGAATATGCAAAAGCATTTGCTCACAAAACACGCGATGAACTTAAATGAATGTCTTTAATTCCGCTCCGGACTCGTGAATCTCAACCCAGCAGCAGCGGTTTGCACATCCTCTCCCGTTAATGCGGCAGGTAAATAATCAACTAACAGTGCATATTATGTTAGCGCGATCTGCTTTATTACAAAACCTGCCATTACTGTGCATTTAGGTGACCGTGATGAGAGAGACAGACAGAGTCTGGCTGGCGCTCGCTGGCAGTTGTCGCTGCAGTCCACCGGTAGCGTCTCTTTTCAGGCCCGCATGTCACCGAGCAGTGACTAAGTTTGTGGTCAAAACCTTGCAGCCATTTGCCACAGCAGATGGTAAGTGAATGTGTTTAATTGTAGGCAGGGACATTACTGAATATTCTTGTGTAATTGCTACAGAATAATTTGTGTTATACTTTGTTATTGCTACAGAAGAATATTTATTTTATTATTTTACATTTACAATTTTCCCCGGGGACCCTGTGACACCCCATTGAAGAGCCATAGGCTGGATCTCTTAAGATCTCACTGTTGGGTTTATAAGGCCATGTTACTCCTAAATTTCTATCTTGTTCAAAGAGAAGATATAAAACAAAATTCTAAGCTAATCGACCTTAGTGTTCTCTTTTTAAAAATAAGAATCGATAAGAGAATCGATAAAGAATCGAATCGTTAAACAGAATCGAAAATGGAATCGGAATCGTTAAAATCTTATCAATACCCATCCCTAGTCATTGTTGTGGGAGTTACAGATTTTTTGCAAATCTCCTCAGAGCAACGCAAAGTCTGAAAACTCTCCATAGACAGTCAATGGAGAGTTTGTTCAAAGTCACCGCTGGAACTCTCTAATGAGAGGCATTTTCAAATCGTCATATCTCCTTAACAAAGCAAAGTTAAGACATGAGGCTTGTGCCAATTCATCTTCAGACACTGCTGACACTTATGGTCGAAGCAGTTTTTACAGTCATCTTACCGTTGAGCCATAAATTACGTTTGTTTGAGGGGTGGAAATCTGTCCTCCTCTCAGTTTTCAAACTCTGAAAATGAAGCCGTTTCTTCTCTCGTTATGTCTCCGCGACGGAGGTACATAGAGCCATGTAAATCGCAGGGACAGTTCACCAAAGTCTGCTGATTCACCCGGTACAAGAATTATGCTTCTATCCCACCTAGTTTTTGAGTTACATGACGTTTTGTAACAGCAAAAAATGGTGGTTTTCGCCTCCCACCGTGATCTAATTCTGACTGCTCATCACCCTGTTTTCCAGGCGCCCACTCTCTGCCAGTGGTGCGATTGGTAATGAAACGGATCTTCAGACCAAAGGTCGTGGGTTCGATTCCACCTTGTCCAATATTTTTTTTTCACTACAAATTGATACACTATCACAGACCTGTAATTCATATTGATAATTTATTACAATTCTGCAACGTTTTATGATTTTAGCAGCTTTTCTAATATGGACCTCAGATTCTTGTTAACGCTCCATGGCAGAAATACAAGTACACAGCCTGATGAAGCAGACAGAAGCTGTACCTCTGATTGGTTCAGCAATTTCACCTCTTATCAGCACAAATCTCAGCCTCTTCTGCTGTTTTTATTAGAATTTTCAGCTTTTTCACCTTTTTTCAGTTACGTGAGAACCAGTTTGGCTCAATGAGTAGCTGAAAAATGTCAGCCTCTTCTGCTGTTTTAGCAGGATTTCAGAGTTCAGCTTTTTCACTTGTTATAAGCACAAGTTTCAGTTTCTTTACCTCATTTCACAACAAAGTTCTTCCTCTTCACCTCTTTTCTGCTAATTTCAGCTTCTGCTCCACAGTGCACATTTTTCCTCTCATCATATCTTTGTTTGTGACCAGAACTCATTTGGGTCAGAGGGTTGAGCAGCTGCCGTGAGACCCGGTGGCAGAGGTTCGAATCCTTCCTGTGACAGTTGCCACACATGTTCCCTGCTTGCATGCGCTCTGCTTTCTTGACACTCTCCAGTGTATCCTTACACATACAGCCATCTTCAGCAAGGACTTCTGCTTCCACACCTCTTTTCAGTAGATAATTCTGCTTTTTCAGTTGTTTTCAGCAGATTCCAATGCGAGGCATTCACACTGCATTTTCGCATAAAATGCAACTTTTTCTAGTTATTATTGTTATCATTATTGAGTGTATTTGCCAACAGTTGCTGCTAACATTAGATGTTTTTGGTTTTGTGAAGGCCAAATAAAAGCCTGCTGCTTTTTAAAGCGAGCGCATACAGACTGTTACATTTAAGGATCAGTATTTCCTGACTTTATGTGTTTGGCTTTTCTTCCACTTCAGGTGTGTCACAGCAAGAGTGGGGAGGTGAACTCTGGTAAGGTGGCCAACCTGGTGAAGGCCTACGTGGACAAATACAAGCATGCCCGCAAGAAATGAAACGTCGCCCTGCTGCTGAGGTGGCAAAAGCCCTCAAAGACCCATTGAGCTGCTCAAGTGCAATTTCTTCTCCTTGGAATTTGGCCTCCGAGCTGAAAGATGATGGAGAGCCAGCTTTTTTTTTCCCTTTTCTTTTCTTTTTTTGATATCTCTACCTTTTATTGAATGATGAAGATTTTTTTCTATAGATTTTCATATTTTGTCAGAAAAGAACAACCCAATCAGAAATTGTAATGCAAGAGCCCTTTATTTTGCATAGATCATGTGACTTGGGAACTACTGTAAAGAGCGCAGGCTAGTGTGGGTGGGTGGGGTGGATGCTGTTAAAGATTCACCGCTCAGTGAACGACATTTCCAGGGTGCCGGCTGGTACAACGAACTCTCTGTTAGGGCATCCTGATCGCTTCTGAACTGAGTATTGTCAGTGTCCTTTTTTAAATGTTAAATAATATTTCAGATGAGATCCTAGTTTATTGCCTTTATCAATCTGTGTGGCCCAGTGATGGGCTGGAATCTGATGAACGTGATTGTAATCAGGGCCCTGATTGGACCCAAACTGGGTTAACCAATCAGCAGTGAGTGTATAATGTGAGGTGTAGCTCCTGGGTGGGAGGGGGTAGTTTAGAAGCTCCACCCCCTTGCTTGAATGTGTAATAAGTGTCTGAGTATACATGAACTGTGGAAGCTATCCAGAGAGTAGTTGAATAAATTAGCTGCCTCCTAACGTGCTTCTGTGTGTTTGTCACAGGAGTTGCATGAAGGACTTCCTGTTAGGGTGCTGGGTAAGATTTAATTGCAGGCTACACGGTGTAACATGAATCTAATAAACAATATCAAGTTAGATATATGTAGAGTGACCAACAGCGTTGGTGTGTTCATGGTGGTTGGAGAACAGCGTGACCAAAAGAGAAATGCTCTTTTTCTTAGGTTTCTTTTACAGTACTGTGCAAAAGTCTAGAGCCAACAATGTATTAAAACGTGTAGACATACATGGATACATACAGGGTCTAAACAAAAAAACTGACAGTCTGACTGTTCCAGTGTCTTTTTCTGTTTTCTGTCTTTGCTTTTACTGTATTAGCTGTGTTTGGGATCGTCATCATGATGGAACAGGAAGCTGCTGACAGTCGGATTCTGTAGATGGTATTGCATGGTGGATGAATATATATATATATATTTGTGTGTTCATAATTTCATCAATTTTGACAACATCACCAACACCACTGGCTGACAAGCACCCTAAAACCAAAGCCTCCCTCGTGTTTTACACATGGTTGTAGACACTCACTGTTTTATCCTGTCTGCGCTTAGAGACAATAATTTAAAGCAGGAATGTGGAATTCACATCTCAATAACACCTGATTTTCTGTCCAGCTCTTGAGTAATTTGGCAGTCTTTTCTCCCTGTTTTCCTTCCCTGTTTCTAATGAGGTGTAAGTGAACAGTAGACGGATGGATTTTTATTGTTCGGACGTGACTTTCAGATACTGTTCATCTGCTGTAGATCATTTTTTAGGCTTTCCTTAAGTCCTCTTTGGCTGCTTTTGTTCTCCACATGTCAAGTTTCCTCATATTTGTAGAAGGACACACTGAACGTCTGTGTACCCTTATATCGACTGGGATTTGCCAAATTTTCAGCTACTAGCGATGCTATTTTTCCTGGGTTTTTTTGTTTTGTTTTGTTTTTTTTGTCTTTTTTGTTTTGTTTTTTTTGGCTGTCAAATGGTTTCATCTTTTCAACTTTATAGATACACTAAAGAAATTGGGGAAAAATGTCTTTTTGCAACAGGCTGCAAGTATCTAAGTGCTTGAGGAAGTTAAAATGAGTTCTTTGCTAAGTTGTCTGTTACTCTGTAGACACAACACTGGTTCATCCCTTGAGTTATGCTTGAATAATTCATATGTCAGTGTTAAAGCATTCCTCTGAAAATGGTCAGGTACAAGGACTGGACTGACCTCTGCAGTGCTGTTGCTAATGACTGCTTTTAACAAAATTACAATGCAGTCTGGCTCTTTGGAAACAGGATTTCTGCACAGTATTGTAAAACAGTCACACATGACCGTCGTGTTAAACCCACTATTCTTTCACATTAATGTTCATGTTTAAGATTAAACATCCCAGTTTGCACGATTACGACACATTTTTGTTTCCCATCCAGACATAAACACGTTGAAGATGCACCTCTTTCATTTAGACATGCAAACAAATTGAGTCTTAACTCTGCTATCATCCAATTCATGTGTTAGGCACAGTGACCATTTTTGACTGATTTTACACAGAGTTCCTTCCCCTGAACTACAGACTGGCTCAGTAACAGACAGACTCATATTAAAGTCGACTCATCCCCAAAAAGAACAAGAAGAAAGCATGTGGAGGACGAGGACCAGCCTGAGATAAGAGTCCTGCTGATGACAGGGCATCTGTTCATTGAACAATGTTTACATTTTTTGTTTTTTTGTTTTTTCAGGCCGGCATCATTTGTGTACCTAAATTGTTACAAATTCACAAATTCAGGTAAGAAAATATTCATGAAATCTGCATTTGTGGGTGACCTTCTGTAAACTCTGAGCACATGTTTGAAGGAGAGAGGAGTATCTACAACTATGAGCCACAACTCTGGTCTTTTCCCCCCCAATTTGTGCTTAAAAAATCACAGTGAAACCCTGCAAATATCAGAAACGTATCCTCTGGACTTTCAGTTACGATGGCAGATTGACCAGCTGTTAAAGGTATTCTTGCATCAGAATGAAGTTTCATTTTGACCTGCCCCTTAAAACTATGCAGCGTACACACCCCACAAATCCTGAAATTAAGTCTCAACAAACTTGAATAGCTTCAGTAAAACAAGTTGCAGTGAAAAACTCGTCTTCCTTGGCCTACACACACACACACTCTGAGAGAGCGCTTAAGCCAACTGAATTATTGGTGCCATGGATTTAGCAGTTGAATCTCGGTGTCTGATCCTTGGAGCACAAAGTCAATCTCCATCGGCTTTGGCAAGCTGGCATTTCAGCTCTGCAGAAATCTTTCTCTGGAGAAATAAACTAAAACTCAAAATTATCTGAGCTGACTGCTTCATTTTTAAAAGACAGCAGAGTTGAAGTCGTCTCCATGTGAACAAACACTCACTTTGTTAAATACTAAAGAATCTGAAAGACTTGTGTGTGTGTGTGCCTTTTTTTTTTTTAAAACTTTTTTTATTTGAATTAAACACTGCCCCCTACAGGCATTGATTGGCTTACATTTCTAAAAGCCCTCAAAGGCACTTTTTGCAAATTGCAACTAAAACTTCATCCACCGGGAGCAGTGTTTTTAATTTTTAAAACAGCTGTTGCTGTTTTTGTTTTTTTCTGACAGATTTCTTTTTCTTAGCTGCTCTTTTCCCCTCATGAAGCTTTTCCTTTTCTCACACTGTTGTAAATAAAAATGTATTTTCATTGATAATAAAGTTTACATTGACCTGCTGCACCATCTTATGGTACAGAATGGTATTACAGCAAAATATGGCCTGGCTCTAAGCCAAACCTGGTCTCTCTCTTTAGTACGGTGCATAGGTGTTTTGGACATAAAAAACTAAACATAGTAGTTCTTCCACATTCGGTTGTTGGCTTTAGCTCGGAGGGGTTTTTTTTAGGTTCTTAGGCCACAAGTCAAAAAGACAAAACATAAAACCAGCCCGACAGAGGACAAGAAAGAGTGTTCACAGCTCAAGTTACCATTTGTCTTTGATTTATTTGGACAATAATTACAGGATATACATAGTGTTTCATTGAAACAACAGTGTAACACTGGTGGGCAAAGCCCTCTTTGCTCCTGAGGTCAAGAGATGGTTGATGTACTCTCAAGCGGAGATGTGCAGAAACAACATTTTGCTGTGTTTGTGTTCAGGGGCCAAAAAGGAAAAGAAGACTGATACCACTCAACAACAGGGCTTTCACACATTTCAGTCAGTCTTAACGGAGATGAACCGCTGAAGCTCCGATGCACTGAAACAAATTCGGTATTAACCACCTTGGGATTTGTTTTGTTTTACAGCTCCAATACAACATTGTACAAAAAAAAAAAGCATATTTACAGGTGAACTCAATAGATATATATATATATATATACACATATACATGTACACGTACAATATAATATAAATATAGTAAAATATTTTAAATTACATTGATTTCACGGTCTTCCATAAATAGATGACAACATTTCAGTGACCTGTGAATGTTGGAAGCAGTGTGCCATCTACGACAGGCTCTCCGCTCGGTGGGAAGGAATCCGCGCCGAACTCTCTTGTTCGTTATTGTTTGGTTGAAGGTGTTCAAGAGCGCAACCTGTTTTTAGTTGTTTCTTAGGTTTTTCTTTTTGCAAGTTTAACAGGTATATTATAACCACGGCATGTGGTCAAAATTCAAAGTATTCTCCCATAAAGAAAAAATTTCAAGTTTCCCACAACCCCTGAGTGGGGGAAGTGGAACCGGGAGGCTCGCAGGCCTTCTCAAAGCAGTAGTGTCGTCGCTGCGCAGACCTTCAGCAGGTTATAAAGACTAAATACAGTTTCAGGAGAGACCTCACGCAAGAACCTCTGTAGCGCCCAGTGCTGGGTCTGAAAGGGCAGGTTCTGTTGAGTGACGGACAGTTTTACAAGGAAAGCTGACACTGTTAGCGAGGTTGCAGAGACAAATACTGAAATAGGCTGTGTTAGGCCTTGCCTGTGAAAACTGACAAGTGTGCTGATTTTAAGTGCTTTTCACTATATAATTATGCTTTACAAACACAGTTTTGGTAAAGTTAAAAAAAAAAAAAACTGTTGTAAGGAACATAACTAAGAAGGTTAAACTTTTAAGTCTGTTCCCACTTGTCAGGATTTGGAAAATTCACAAGGTTTTTCTTTTGTTTTGTCAGCAGGATCTATTGTTGCCGAGCTCAGAGGACACAGTTGCAGCGTACCTGAGCGTAAGCTCTATTTTGAACTCTATAACTATTTCTTCTCTGGCGTGAGGCACGTTAAAAGAATTTAGTTTTCAGCTGTACCTTTAGTAACTATTCAAAAATAAAAGCAAAACAAAGCCCCATACCTCAAACGATCAAAACATGAAGAATAAAAATGAGCCAAAATGACAATGAAAAAAGTTGGAATAAAAAGAGGAACAAACAAACAAAAAAAAAAAAAGTAAAACGCCGACGTTGTGGTCTATCACAGCATACTGTACAAAGTTCAGATACATTCTCTTGGAATGGCATGGTCTGTCGCTCAGCGAGTCAATGCTGAGCATGAAGTGAGTTCTTGTGTATTTCTTTGTTTACAATAGGTTTGATGTTGGTTACAACGATGTTGAAGAGCCAGCAGCACACAGCAGGAAAGCTGGAGGTTTAGTGTCCACTGTCGCTTGTGGCGTTCTTGATCCAGTCCAGGATGATGAGGGTCATGCTGCCAAACATGACCACAATACCGAGAATGAGGAAGACTAATGCCTATAGAAGAAAATAAGATCACAGTTAGCTAATATGTTCATTTACACCTAGTTAAATGAAACCTTTCACAGTTCAGGAAATGTGTAATTTGTTGTCTTCGGTTCAGTATAAAGCTAATTATCTTACTTTAGCTTAGCAATGCAGAAGATAAAGCTCACTTGTTGCACTATTTGTGTTATCCTTTAGTTAAAAATATGAGAATTAAAGAAAAAACAATCAAACATAAGAATTGTGGTTTTGAACAGAGTTGATTCAAGTGTTTGCTTAATATGAAGCTAAACTAAAGGGCTAATAACTGCAGCTACAACCGTATCCAATTCTTGGCAAGTAAAAAAATAAGTGTAAAGTTCCAAAACTGTTCATTTCATCCAACTCCATCTTACCCCGATCTTTTGCCTTGACTTCATGGACTCTTTCTTGACCAGTCTGATGTAGAAAGCTGAAGGCAGGATGAAGATGAGCATGGCAGCAGCAGAAGCGCCTGACAGAGTAAAGATATTTAGCATTTAAGTCACAATCCTTTCTTTTGCTCTTTAAGATGTTATTACAATATCTTGTATGCAGACACATACCTATAAAGCCAAAGATGTCCCTGATGGTGGGAACGAAAATAACCATGGCATTTGTGCCAGCCAGCAAGAACACAGTGATGGCAGTGTGGCGAACCCAGCTGAATCCCTTAGAAGGGCACAGGAGGTGGTTGACAGTGGTACGAATCTGCACAATAAGAGAGACACAGGGAGGTTATTCTACATGACCTATTATTTATAGTAATTCATATTTTAGAATCTCTGTGACATTTTTTTCAAACTTACAGGGAAGAGGACAACAGGGACAGTAAGGGTGACAGCGGTCAGCACAGCCAGACGGACAATCAACAGGAGCACATCAAACTTGTAGACCCTGGTGTAGGTATGCAGCAGCTCATCTCCCACGTGCTCTATAGAGAAAGACAACAGATATCCTCCACTTAAGTCAAGGGCGAGTACTGCTTTATCTGAATTGTTATCAGGGTTAAAGTCATCTACTCATCTAGAGGACTGTACAAGGATAACTAATGGTTAGAACCTGATACCATTTTATAAATTAAATTTTCACAAAAATGTAAATTTGCATTGTTAGTCAAAGATTTTTTTATCATGAAGTTCTATAAACGCAAAGTAAGTAAAACCTTATATATTATATCACCCATATTTATATGTGTATATGTGCCATTAGGATTAATAGCATAAAAATTAGCTTCATGACAAGCTAAATTCCCCTTTCATATCTTTGCAATCAGTATAAAGCTGGGAGTAGCTGCTAATTAGCTTAACTTAGTTTAGTAATTTGGCTACAGGCTATTTATATTTTTAAGGATCTGTACTACATAAGTAGTAAAATAATGGGGAAAAATGCTAGCGCTTCAGAGGTGTCTCTGGATCGAGCTAAGCTAACAAGCTAATGAAAAAAAGCAAACATGTTTTGACTCCGTTTTTTGGGGTCTAGTTTTTACATTTTCCTTTGACTTAAGCTGAGTGCTTATTCAGATTTTTTAAATATTCCCCATTTAAAATTTATGTTCCACATAATAAACATGTAGCCAAGTGGCTTAAGTAAACAGCAAGCTAAGCTAACCGAAACAATAGTTTGCTAAGCCTTGTGGTTTTACAAAGGTTTGCAGGTTGACATTAGCATGCACTGCAACAAAAAGCATTTTGTTTCATTTTAAACACTCTGTTATGATATTTTAATGTAAAATAAGTGTTTTACTAGAACAAAAAAGCATTTTTTTGTTACATCTATATTTAAGCAAAAGAGGTTTACTTCCACACACCACCTAAATTCTTTGGCGACTTCTTTGTTGTTTTACGAGTATTTAAGTAGGTCAAACAAATATCATTTCGCAATGTTGACTCATCCCGACTACAAACTGGTAGGGGGGGCACGCCACACTGTCACAGTTTTCACTGTCACTCTCTTGTATAACTGCTGTTAAGTTCCAGGAACATTTCTTGGTGGTCTATCAGTTGTTTTTGTCATGACGCGCGGGAACACAAACATGCTATCACACTGCTCAGTGGCATCAGGTGGGTTTTTTCACAGTCTTGCATAACTACTGTTCCTGAAAGTTTCTCGCTTAACCTTAGATGATAGAGCCCATTTAACATTTCGTATAACTTCCTGTGAACTGGTATAGGTGTGTGTTGACATTAACTGCCTCAAGAAACTAAATTTCGTTACATTTTTTCCCCACGTAAAAAATTTGTGTACATATTTACATTTTTACTGTCTTGACTTACGGTTAAAAGTCAGGTATCCGAAAAGGGCAGCCAGCAGGTACATGATGAACATAGCCAGGAAAGAAACATTGGCGACATTCTGCATCTTCCTGCGGGAACGGCTGTTCAGCAGAGAGTTGAAGACATGTTTTATTTAGACAGCAGACAAAAATGACTGTAAAAAAGTTGTAAATTGTGTTTTATATGTCAGGGAAATTTAAAAAGATGGCAGTGTATACTCACTCTTTGAGCTCGTCGTACATGGGCAGGATGGCGGGGTGGCACACAAAGGCGAAGGTAATAATAGGGACAGCATAAACAGTCTAGGGAGGTAAAAAAATTAATTAATAACTGACATCTAAACAGTAGACATGATTCCATTATGGTTTATTTCAGTTCTACAGATGTTCTAAGTCTTTACCTGTGAGTTGACGACAAAGTATTTTGGCTTGCAGGTGTCCTCGTCAGAAGTATTGTCGCTGTGTGAGCTGTGTGAGATGTTCAACGAATGAGTCAAGTTGTGGTCGTGAATCTCAGGGAGAGGACATGGGATCTCGAACTTTTTGATGATCACCTTGAAGGAGCAGAGAGCAAATTTCCCATTTTAGCTCCTTATTGTAAAGAAGCAAAGGTTCATTCAAACCACATTTACAGCATGATCAGAAACAAAGACTATGTGCTGTCCTGTTCCACTATTAAATTAATTCACTTGACTACATTTTTTAAAACAAAGGAATCCCGCTCTGTTGTGTAGGAGGAAGGGATTTCACTGGAAGACTGAAACTCAACTGGCAAAACAAGAACAGGCATTTGCCAAAGGATGTGCGTAAAGGATGTGCGGTGATACGCTAACATGAGGAATGAGGAAAGGTGTGTCAAACTCACCACGATCAGGAAAAAGACCATGCACAGCAGTGACAGACCACTTGTGTAACCAAGGTAACCTGAAAGAGTGAAAAACACAATCATTAGCAATGCCCCCCTTTATCACGTCACGCTACGCTATTAAGATTTAAAAGCTTTTGAAATCTTGCACGTGTGCAAGTGCGTCACTGACTTTGAACCCAACCCTGTTCAGAAATGCATCTGACTCGCAGCACCCACCCACAAAACACACACACACACACTTTCCTTACCTAAGTTCTTTAGCAGCGACAGGGGCAGGATAATGCCAACACTAACCAGCAACACCAGGTAGTCACCGTTGACGTACCACTGACTGAAATACAAGACAGAGCATGTCAGTGTTAGCTAATGGAGATCACCAATGAATCATCATGTAGGTAAAGATATCTGTAGCTGTGTTAAAGGGGCAACACAGGTTGTTTTGCTGTGTTCTACTGTGAAATCTACTGTCAATGAGTTATACTTTTTTGTTAGTCTTATCGTCTTTCTTGTGTATATCTTGCATATTAAGAAGCTTTGATCTTATCACAAACTGATGAACCAGGACCACAAGTAAACTAATTAGCTCCATGGTGCAGAAAGCAGCATGCTGAATCTACTTTCCTGTGAAATCCTCTGCAGCTTTTAGGCCTGATCAAACCTCTCAGCTGCTGCTCTGACACGTCTTGCCAGGCCTCTGCGCGCTAGCTGACAAGAACTGGCCTCCGCAAGCATGACTGCATAGCTCACAAAAATAGACGTAACAAAGCGGCACAGAGGAGGGCGAACTACATCAATTTTTTAAACTCGAAGCCGGGTGGCGGTGAGATCATCCCGCGCTCCATCTCTGTGCGGCACCAGCTGCATTTTCTAAAAGGGCTCTTTGAAAGAGCTGCTCAGAGAGACAGAACACTGTCCGTCCATTTAAAAGCAGCCAGACAGTCCTCCTACACATCCTGCCTGTGCTCCAAGCAGAGCGACAAAGGCGCTGCTTCACCTTCCCCGACACTCAGCACTTGACAAGCAACTGGCAGCCATTTTGCTTGACATGTCCACCTTGAGTGCTTCTCTCGGGTGTTCTGGTTATCTTTCATTCTTTCTGGGAATTTCTTTTTTTCACCAACACCTCACTTTTGTAGTCCTAGTGCAACCAGCAAACATTCCTATTGGGGCGAGTAAACCACGCTGTATTGACATTTAGTCTACATCTTTGGCTGCACGACAAATGGTCTGGTGGTCTGATCTGAACCACTACCAAAATCAAATCAGATGTTCCTTGGACACAGGCCAGCCTGACTGATTTGTCCTCGGATTTCTTGGAAATAAGTCTACAACCTCCAGGTTCATAATTTGATTTGTTAAAAGTATTTATATAAGTAATGCACCAGTTTCAGCAGTGTTTCTTGTGTTAGGTGAAATAAAGCAGTGAAACATGAAAAAGAAAGAAATTTAGCTGCTAGTGGAGCCATCCAGCAGTGTTTGTATGACTTTCCCCTCTTAATGTAAACACAGCTTATGTTTGTTTACAAGAAAACACCACACGGTGCCTTTAAAGAGGTCACGTCGGCCAGTTTGAGGCGCTGTGTCTGCTGGAACGGTGCGCACAGACATGCAGTCATTTCTAACTTTTCCAGACCTGCGTTTGTGTGTGGAAGCTGCTAAAATATCAAAGTCACTCACTCGTCGTTGGCTCCTGTGAAAGCTTTTATAACGGTGGGCAGCTCGTATTTCACAATGTAGAGGTAGCTTGACATGGCTGTTGGGGAAAAAACAGAAAAACAAAAAACAACAGCAGTTAGCACATTTTCCTGTAAAAAGGGGGGAGAAAAAAAAGGAGGAAACTCTGCCATAGAAATCTCTAATATTTGGCAAGGGACTCAGATGTTCCAAAGAAAAAAATCACGACATGCTTGTAAAATGACTCAAGGTTTTACTGGAAGCTACAAACAAAAAAAACAAAAAAACAAGCTGGTTTCCATCAACCAAGGTTTCCCCCCGTGCCTCCCCCCCTCTGTGCTCTCATTGCAGACACAGAGGAGCAGTGTTTTAGCTTTCTGAGTGAGCACATGTTGGATCTATTACAGTTACGTAACATTCATTTTCCTTACCTCCAATGTTTTGCATGGTGATGGAGAGGGAGGCTGCGAGTTTCCCCGGTGTCCCGAAGGCTTTGTAACCCAACTGCTCGTACACCAGTGCGCCTAAATACACAAAGAATTGTGGATTTAGAACAATAATATTGTTAAAAAATACACATTTGGCATTTGGGGATGTTTGTCTGATAGACTTACCCCCTTCATTGGCCGTCTTCAGCAACAAGTGCACAGAATACAAGGAGAAGATGGCGACAGACGCGAGGAGAATCCTGTAAACAGACAAGGGAGAGCTTTAGCTGTATGTTTACCTGCGACCTTGATAATTAGGAGATTTAAAAAAAAGAAAAGCAGAAAAATCAATGATGAAATGTTCTGATCAAGGCTGAAGTGCTGAACATGGGCCTTTGAAGGCCAGTTAAATGACACATGTATTTTCCTGACTGGTGAACAAACACATTGACATTTGGCTGACGTGAAGGTCACATATTGCTGTGCTGGGTCTACTGATCATGTCTCACATCCCTTCTCCCTTGTGATGGCTCAGATCTCGTGTGTTTTGGGAGAATTTGCCGTTAGGACGATTTCTGCTCCAAGAGCAAAGTGTCAGTAGCTTTAGTGTTTCCTTCGAGACCTGAGCGTGTGCAAGTTTGCAATCTGCCTTGTCAAAAACAAACCCAGAACTCTAAGTTCTTTGAGTCACAAGCAGCATCAGCAGGAATGCAAAGGGCGAAAGGTTTCCCTGCCCCTGGGATGCTGCAGAGGCAGCACTGTACACTCGGCGTTATTAATAGTTCAGATGAAAGTAAATCTCTTGGCCTTCTGAGACTTGTCTTTTATAAATGCAACGTTCAACTGTGTGTCCAGCTGCTTTGGTGGCTGCTCGCCTGTCTATGACGTCCTTATTCTGTCTCATCTCAGTTTGCAAAGGCTTGATCTGCTTTACTAGCACCAGACAGTACTTCAGCATATAAACACAGAGACATAAGGAGCAGGTAGCCAGGTTTGTCAGCTGGGTAGGAGCCATTAGGCGTTTGTAATCCCCAGCTTCCTGCAGATGCAGGGATCAGACTGGTCAGCTCGAGTGCCGCTTCATTCATGATCTCCTGCAAGCGTACATTATCTCTCCATTTACGTAACTCGTGTCTGGAGCAGCAGGATTACCTCGACTTAGCTGCTTTTCCTGCCACTCCCTTTTGTTTCTGACTCCCAGAGATGTCGAGTACTGCGAGTGGACTCTAAAAAATATTTGATTTTTTTTTTGGACCCAATAATCTGATTTCTTTCAGTCTGTTCCTGACAGGCTGATTGTGAAAAGTTCTAGCAGATGCTGCCAGCGTGAGTGAGAAACGGAGCGCTAAAAAGGAAAAATGAAGAAATGCAACACGCGGCTGATGCAAGGTAGCTTCAGTGTTTCCACACATACAAATAATGTGCTGAATAACCAGCAGGGGGCACTATCACTCACAATGAGATGCACTTTAAAAAAAATCTCAAGATTGCTGGTACTTCAGCTGAGCAACATTTGAACAATTGTAAACTTTAAACCCTGACTCTCAGTGTCGAGCAGCTGCATAAAGGACACATAAACACTCTGCTGGTGGCGAAAAGTCGCCGTGCAGAGATGCTCTACAGCACAAGCTGTCACACCAACGCAACAGACAAAGCCATACCTGCCTGTGCTCGTCTGAACCGAATGCGGATTATGAAATAAAAACACACCAGTTCTGAGTCATGCTTATTTGGTTTGCTTTACATCTTAACCTCTTGACTCTGGTGTTAGCTTAAGGAGGTTCTTTGTTTGTTTCCTTTTGCCTCTTTGCATCGGATAGACGTAAGTAATAGATGCTTACACAAACAGGGCGATGCCAGTGTTGGCCATGGCAAAGGACAGACCCAGGATGCCACTGCCCATGATGGCGTTGCCCAGGTTGAAGACGGACATGCCAAAGGAGGCACTACCCTGCTGTGAAAAAAGACGCAGGACGGTTAGAACAAGATGAGACATTACATCACTGGTTAAAGGAGAAAGATAAATGTGCTGGAGGAAAAAGAGAAGCTGGAGGAAAAAGAGAAGCTCTTACAGATTCAGTAGCATACTTCTTCTTGCCCGTGTGTTCAGGGAGGAAGTTTTGGCACTCTGCGTCAAAATCGGGGTATTGGCTTTAAAAGAAAAGAGAAAAATCAAGAGTTATTTTTGTGAAGTGTGGTTTATACCATGTGCAGTTTTCAGTTCTTAAGTATATATTTTTCACTATAGTGTGTGTGAAGTGAGCCTTACCCATCCAGTGGCACCTTCTTTGGGCATGGGTATTCACTGCTGTTTGAGCTGCTGCTGTCATCTTCTGGAGCATTGTTGAAATCTCTCATCTCGGGCATTTTAAAGCTAAAAAAAATAAAAATAAAATAAAAAAGGTCATTTTAACTGTTAATTAACTGTATTTCTTATATTTCTGTATACTGCGTCATTTCCTCAGTCTTTTCCCCCCATTTCTAGCTGTGCGCGTTCACGCTGCCTTGAGAATAATCAATATTATAGTGGCTCCGCCGCAGCGTTACTCAGGAATCTGAGACCACGTGACCATGCTTTAGCTACGGCGGAGTCAGAGATGAGGAAGAAGAGGAAGGGAGGAGGGGTGACGCACCGGCAGTGGAAAAATACCAGACCGGCATCACCCCAACTCTTCCATAGATACTGAATGGCACACACACATACAAAAGAAAAAAAGCCGCAGTACACGCGGACAAATGTGACACTTTGCGCACTTTTCCCCCTTAAAAATCGTCTTAAGATCAGGACTTTTCACTTTCCTTTTTCTTGAAACATCACATTTTAAAAACTGCCAATGAAACAAAAACGAGGTGACATTCAGACATGGCTGTCTAAATCGGGCATATAGTAAAATAACCTTCTTGGATGACTTTTACGCACATGAAGATCCAAACAGAGCCACAATGGCATTAAATGGTCAGAGCCATTTAATGCCATTATTCCCATGACCCGACCGGCTCCACTGGAAACAATGACACGTGTTGTCCCTTTATGGGTATGGCTCTCCCATTTTGCGCAGCGGCCGTGGCTCAGGCGCACGGTTATCTTTAGAGCCTTTTCAGATTACACACAAGAGACACTTTTCTGTGTCTTCCATTTCGCACTGTGTGTGTTTTGTGATCTGTGTGGCAGTAAAAAGCCCGTGTCCTAATACATGCCCAGCACTGCAGCATCACTGTCAAGCGGACACTCCATTATTCATTTATTTGGATCAGGGCTGACCTAATAAGAGAAAACGCCTCGGGATTCTCAGACAATGACATGTTATGAGTCTTTAGTCCACATGTACTGTGACAGGAAATCATTGTTTCACACTGATTAGCTTTTAACACTCGATAATAGACGATTTTTATTTTATAAAAATACCTCGCATTGAAAATAAAAAGGTAAAGACATATAATTCTGTAATAATGTGCAATCAGAAACTGCGCAGTGTGTTAAATCTTGTAAAGATTAGATTTTTTAATTTCAAATACTGTTCCGCCCACATCCGGCAATTTTCCCTCTGACGGTAAACCAGAATGTCGACATTCTTACCTTTTGAAGATGTCTTAGGATGCCTGAAAAATCCTTTCAGTAAGAAGAAAAAACGTCCAGACGATTTCTTTACAAAAATCAGCTATCCTTGAGAAGACTGAGGTTTTTTATATATATATATTTACAAAGACTGAAATTTTGAATGAATGAATGAATGGGCCTACTAGTAGACCGGATCTGACTTTAAAAAGCAGAAACAGAAACAGATCAAGGAGCAAAAAGGTAAATAAACCGAAGTAAAAACGCGAAAAGAATTTCGATTAATTGACTATTTGACTCAAAGTCCAAGAAATGCGGCGCGCTCGGAGAGAAAACCCTGTTCTGCTAGGGAAAAGGGGCGAGGGCTCTTCCTTTTATAGATGAACATTGCATCAGCCCAAACCGACAAAGAGGGAGGAAGAGGGTGGAGACTTTTTACGCAGGTGACGTGGGTTTGTGTACAAACAGACTGACTTTCCCTCGCTGGAAAACCACGGGCGCTCTCTGATACATTTACAATAGTCAAACCACATAAACACTACACCAGTGCTACATAACATACACAAATGTCTAAATCCGTGGATAACTAGGCTTTAACTTCTTATTACTTTATTTTTATAGTAACATGTATATCAGTTCAGAATTTTCCATTTAAATGTTCTCATTACTTTTGTTTTATTTTATTTTTACTCTCAAGTAGCTCTACGCTGGAAGTCTCTCATGGCTTTTTTGTGCGGTTAGGATTGCTCTGTTTTGAAAGCAGAACTTGGCCTTGCTGAACTCCACAGATGCACTGTGAAGCCAGTTAAACGCTTTTTTTTATTAAGGTAAAGTGAAGACTCAGAGTGCACTCTGAGGGCCCGAGTGTCAGTCTAGATCAGGATGTGTGCGGAGCTTCAAAGCAGACCTCCCTGTCTGAAGGAGATTACGCACAAATGCCATCATGTGACGGTCATCCTGATCCTTATTCACGCTGGCTCATCTGGCCAGGTCAGGTGTGTGTGTGTGTGTGTGTGTATGTGTGTGTGTATGTGTTTATGGTGTATAATCTTCTACTACTCGGGTTTCAAGTTTATTATTACTACTGACTGAGAACAGTACAGTTTATGGGCTGGCCTTTGACTTACCTGTAAGATAAAACATTTCCTTCTGTTTCTACACTTCAGTGTTACTACTACACTAACACCTCTGAGAGTCATTATTACAATGCAATTCACTAGCATTGTGACTTTGTTTTTACTACCCCCATTATACTGTTGTCACACAACTATGACTGAAACAGCATTCGCTACTACTAGCTGCTGCTGACTACTTGCGTTACTTCTATCTGTATTACTATTCTGCTTTTGCTGTGAATGTTACTTATAAACCTACTAAAAGTATTGGTTTTACAGCAAGAATTAGTTGTATTAGCACAAGTTTTGTTCCTTTGGACCATTTTTTTACTGTTATTAAAAAAACTATAACAGTCCAAACAGAAGTCATATACAACACATGGAAGGCAGTACTTGCATTAGCACTGTGCTGTTCACTACCCTCTGTTTAGATTATGCTCACTGCTACAGTATTATCATTACTCTTACATGTGTTGGATTTTCAACTGTTTCTTCTGTCCTTCTCTTATTTGTTTAAACAGTATAAAGCAATAAACTCATAATCAGGCATGTGGTTACTGAGTGACAGACAGGTGCAGTTCATCTTTAGTTATTCTCAAAGAAAATGTGAAATTGGAATTGAACATTTTTTTGTAGTCAAGACACCCACTTAACGTCCCACTGACCTTTTTTGTGTTTTGTGCATTGTTTGGCTTTCCCCCCACTATCTCAATGGATTTGTTTTTACTCACTTTGGTTTTTTCATTTTCACCCACTGGGTTTGGTCCCTTTGCAGCAGGAACCATGCTTATTGGTAAAGTTGGCGAGTTGGAATGATATCCCCTCTTGCCAATGCCATAAGGCCTTAAATACGGCCCAAGGACAACTCGTTCCTAAATATGGCATTCCAGAGGCTGTGAAGCAGCAACATTAACTGACGCCTAGAAGATGAGAACTGATTGTACTGATACAACTGTACCGCCAAACGTTGATTAGCTGACCACATGCACGTCATATTCCAGCCAACAGGCCAACAGCCAGCTCAATGACACCCTTCAATACATAACATACTAGAATATGCTAATGAGGTTCAGAACCACACCTGGTGGGGTGTGGACAACATATCCATTACTACAAGATCTACTACCTGCATCGATGCTACTCTCAGTACTTCTTGTACTAGTACTACTTCTACCAGAGTACTGTTTCTATATATAAAACCATTAAATGTACTGATGCGTGTGCAGAACTAGTTGTACTGTTAAAATTTATTAACGATTTTTGCCACAACATAAAGGTAGTAGTATTAATATGTGGTAAAAAGTAAAAGGTCCAAAATAGAAGCAGTGCAAGAAGTACACATACTAGTTGTAGTAGTGTTTGCAGCCCTTTACCTTTACTACTTCCATCCAATAGACACTTTGTACAGGTTATACTATACTACTTATAAAATGAGTTACTACTATCTTATAGTCAATACTGCTATCAACTTCATACTATTCAATACAATTTAATTCAGTTGTATTTATATAGCACCAAATTACCAGAACAGTTCACTTGAGGTGTTTTTTATTGTAAGGTTAGGGCCCAACAGTGATGGAGAAGAAACCCCAGCACCATGCATTTGGCAACAGTGGGAAGGAAGAACTCACTTCTCTTAACAGGAAGAAACCTCCAGGAGAACCAGGCTCAGGGATAAGCACTTCCTACTATAACAACTTAACTTACAAAAAACATAGCATTATACCACTGCATGAACTGGACTTCCTACTGTTACTCTTAGCACCTTGCAGATTGTTTTTATTGGTAATATTACTTTTAAAACTGCTTATTACACATTCTTGTACTGTACTTCTCATTGCCACCCAGTTGCTTACTCATATGGCTAATACTATTCATTGAACCATGACTATCAGTAATACAACTGAAATAATACAAGAGGTATTATTGGATTAAGATTAAGATTGGATTGCAACTACCAGCTGTGCAACTTCTAACAATTTTTAGAAAAGGTATTGCCTGGATTTGTATTACTTCTTATAATAGTACAGTGACTACTGTGGATATTATTAAACACAGTGTGCTGAGTGTGACTTCCGTTGGGAGTTGTCTGTGGTTATTTGTCCTCCCTTTAAAGTGGAATTAGAGGTCAACTTCAGGTTTTTATGGTTAAACATCTTCACTGTAATTTAGTGATTCATGAAGCTGATCTGAATTGCAAAAAAAGGAACAAGTTGTCTGTAATACCTATTTACAACAAGCAAAAAGCAAGTCCAGTGCGCAGTCAATGTCTCAGCTGGAGGGGAAATGTTAGGAACAGCACATAAAGAGATCTTTCTTCTCCTACACATTATGCAACATTATTATCTCTTTACACCCTGAGCTCCTCTCCAATATGTTCATGGCCTCACATTTACTTTGGCTTTGTGATCTTGTGACACAAGTTCAAATTACACACATTCCACTTCTGTTAAGAGTGAACCGATTTACAGCCTGATGAGGGACACTGGGTTGGAATAAAAACAGCCTGTGAAAGCTGCAGTGAATGTGATTATCTAAAGCCACATTCTCAGTTAAAAAAAGGCATAAAGCAGGAAAGCAACAGCTTAGTTTATTCTGGAAATGGGCAGATACAAACCTCCATGTATTCAGCTATTATTGACTGAAGTCGGTTCCCCAGTCAGGTGTCATATCACCCAAAACAGAGTCAGTCCTCCCAGACTTTATAAAAGACAGATGCAACTACTGTCACGTCACTGGTTTGTGAAATTTTGGAGATTGGTTTTCAGCATTACTATCTTGGTGTTTGGTGTTACTGGTCCTCTGGCTAGTGGCTTATCAAGGTGTTAGCCACTGATTGTCACAGTCCTGAGTTGTTCAGCCAGTTTTTGAGTTTGAACGACGCTTTAGTTGTTCCTTTGAACGCCCCTTTCGAGTCCAGTCTGATCTCCATGTTTTGTTATATGTTCTGTCTGCCTGGTCATGTCACCGTGCTTTCTGCATCTTGTCTTGTCTAGTTAATACGTCTGTAGCCAGGTGTGTTCGAGTCACTCCACCATGTTTGTAATGCTGGTTCTTTTTGCAGCATTTTTAATAAATTATCTAACTAATATTATAGCTTTCTTTGTGGTATGGACTCACCAAAACTTTAGACTTCAGTTTGGGTGAGTGAAATGCTAGAGTTGTATATGACCAAATACTTATTATATGCATATCTGTACACAGTGTTGCCAATTTAGCGACTTTGTCGCTATATTTAGCGAGTTTTCAGACCTCCTTAGCGCCTTTTTTTCTAAAAAGCGACTAGCAACAAATCTGGCGACTTTTTCTGGTGTTATTGGAGACTTATTTATGGCAACTTTTTGACGTGAAAATGCTTATCACTCTTACTCTCAACAAGCAGCGGTTGCTGCCGTGGGCACCTCGCCCGTGCCAAAGCACTCACGGGCGGAGGATAGTCCTCCCCCAGCTGCTATCAGGGTAGGAGATGTTCACACCTATGCGTCCAAACTGGAAATGAATCGCCCATGAGCGAAGCCGCAGCTCCCGCACTGACTGTAACGCAGTCAGTTCTTCTTTTACCGTTATGTTGTCTTGTGGATCACAAGGTTTAAAACTACTTATAAACACACACACACACACACACACACACAAAGTAACTCCACCAGAGTGCCTATTTCGGGTCGCTTTTTCCGGTCCAAGCCCAGATAAAGGAGTAGGGTTGGAATTGTGACATTAAAAAAACAATAATTGCTAAAAGAAATTTAATTTGTAGTTCTAAATAAATTCTAAATGCATTTAGGACATTTTTTACTCACTTTATGTCTCTTCCACGATGTTATTTTTCTCTCCTACAGCGTAGGTTACAATTACATTGGCATGACCAATTATGCAAATTAGGCAATGACGTCATTTAGCGACTTCTAGCGACTTTTAGGACAGCCAATAGCGATTTTCCTTACTGAGGAGATGGCAACACTGTCTGTACAGTGCACAAGTACTGTTTATGGATGCAGCTTGTTTATCAGGCTAGCTAGCTTGATAAACGAGCGCTTTTCTATATAAAGTGACTTCTGTCTAAATATAAAATAAAATAAATATAAAAAGAAAGAAACAACATGGCAATCAGAAACTAGAACCAATAGGTAACATCACAGTGGTTAATAATGCTAAAGCATTATGTTAGCATGATGTGTCTATTTAGCTGCTAGAAAGCAAAGGTTAGCATTCTACTGCCATTAGCTTAGCCAGCTGCTAATCTAAAATTAGTAAAGTTTTTTAATTACTCACATTCCAAGATAATACAAGCTGCAAACTTCCATTTTTCTCCAACGTATTCCACTTGTACCCAGTGGTAAGCAGGTAATGGTAAATTTTTTAATGCAACCGCTACAAGAGGACCGAGTGTGTATACAGTGAAAAAGCAAAATAGAGAGATGCTAGCTAAAACAGCTGGTGCGTCTCAATAATTTGACTGACTTCATTCTATGACTTGTTGTTATCTATTACTTATCTGATAAAAAATATAAAAGATATAGATGATATTTAGGTGAGGCTGTAGGAAGGTTGGTAGTCTGATCCCTGGCTGGTCAAGTCTGCATGGCAAATATTGGGGGTGAGACACTAACTCCAGTTTGCTCTCTGATGCATCCATCGGAGTATGAATGTGTTTAAATGTTAGATAGAAAGAACTTACATAGAAAAAGAATGAAAAAGTGCTTGTGTAAATGTGGCATGTTGTATAAAGACCTTTGAGTGCTCAGGTAGAGTAGAAGAGCACTATATAAGAACCAGTCCATTTACCATAAAAACAATCAAATGTTTACAGTAATTTCCTCGTGAATGAAAGAGACAGTGAACAAATATTCACACTCTCGGTGTAAAGACGAGACATTCATGAATGAAAGAACTTCTGTTGATGCTCTCACTCACTATTCTTCATAATCTCTTGTTCTCTCCCCCTCTCGCCCACACTCACACATTTGCATTCCTCTGCTCTCAGTCAAATAAGAATGAGACTGTGTGTGGCTCTCTGTGTGAGCCTTTGTTTGGGGCTTTGCCTTGACCCTGCAGATCTAAGACGGATCAGGAAATTGAAGTGGGACAGAGGTGCTTTACCCCATCCAAAGACACTGACAAAAAACAAAAGAAAACATGAAACAAGCATGTTATCATGTCAGGGACTGAATGACAGACTTGTTAGATTCCAGTGTGCAGTTATTCTCAAAGAAACCATAAATTGCAGGTTTGTCAAGCAGAATCTCCTGATTCACTTGTTTAACACTTTGTTTAGCTTGTTTTTTCTTTGACTTACTGAACTTAGAAAAAAACTTGGTCAGGTTTAGGAAGATTGTGGTTTGCATTAATTCTCTGGCCTTCCATGCTGTTTGATAAATGATGAGCTGGGAGTGACAGTCATGTGTCTCTAATACAATAGAACACTTTGTACTAAATAAGCCGCTTCACTAGTATTTACAAAACAGAATTAAGTGACACCCCAGGGAAGAGAACTGACTGTACCAGCTGTATAAACAACATTTATTTATTGACACTTCAGCCCTCATTTATAAAGAGCACAGTAGAGTAGACAGGAAAGCAAAACCCAGGGACCTGCTGTGACCTTTTGGTATATGGGTACTTTGTAAGGCTGTTCTGGATGACACACGTCTACATCATTGCATGAAAATCTGGTGTGGTGCCTCTGGATTGGCAGACATCGTGGTTAAGGAACACCGGACCAGCTCTTTATCCTTTCATGGTATGTGGGAGTTAGCCCAACTAGTATTTTTGACCGTATGCCTCAGAATATCCTTTAGGCGTGCTTCTAAGAATGGGATAGCAGTGTCCAACATCCACCGGGAATGAGGCTGACTTATTGCCGGCAATGCAGTCCAAGCCCTTGCAACGGTTGTACAGGGACCGAAAAGCTCTGGCCCATTGATACGAGCTTTTCGGTCCCTGTGCAGCTATTGCAAGGGCTTGGACCACATTGCTGACAATAAGTCAGACTCATTCCCAGTGGATGTTGGACACTGCTATCCATGGTGGAAGACTTCCACTCTGATGGCCTCAGAATGTCATCACTGCTTTTTGTGGATGATGTGGTTCTGTTTGCTTCATCAGGTGGTGGTCTCCAGCTTACACTGGAGCAGAGATTGAGGTGAAGAGAGCTGAGCATAAAAGGAAAGGTGTCAATTTTCCAGTCAGTCTATGCCTCCACTCACCTATAGTCACACGATTTGGGTAGTGACTGAAAGTATGCAGTTGTGCAGATCCAGAACATCTCTCGACTGGCCTGGGAATGCCTCGATGCTTCCCTGGATAAGCTGGAGGAAGGTAGCTGGGGAGCAGGGGGTCTGGGTTTCAGAAATTTTCTTTTAAGCAGAAGAAAGTGAATGGATGGTTGTCTTCTCAACCCAATGAGCTATGACATCTCCCATTTTCAATTACAAAAATATATAGAAATAATAAAGTATAGTATAAGAGGTTCTAAAACTGAGTGACAAGGAACCTAAACAGGTGGGATGTGGACATCTCTGTAAAAAATAGGTTAATTTTTTTTTAAGAGAAAATGAGTTTGCTAAGGTTATTCTATATGTACAATGTAAAACTTCTGAAGTACAGCCTGAAAAATAGCAGAATAAAGAAAATAAAAACACTAGTAGGCTTGATGAGCATGCTGCACTCAATAACTGCGTGTGTGCTACACACAAATATCTGCATATTAGTGAATATAATATAAAGTAAATATATTTTTAAGTTTTAAATTTTTCTTAAACCTCAAGATAAGTAAAGTACACATTTCTTGTTATCGTTCTTCTTGTAAAAAACAGGTATGTAAAAAGAAGAAATGACAATATGCAACACCAAATAACAAACAACAACAAAAGGATGGAAGATCTTTGCAAAAACAGGTTTATGTGCATTTCAAATAAATGTAAATTCACACTATTTTTGGTGTAAAACAATAATACTGATGCCGCCACTATAACTGCTGACTTTGGCATGTGACAGCTCAATGAGAGCCAATTCTGAGAAGTTAAAGAAACAATGCTTTCACTGTAACAATGCCTGGATCTGAGTGACTGCACAGAGACACTGTATTATAGCAAAAACGAGCTGTCAGTCTGCAAAGCCTGTAACAATGCAACTCAACAAACCAAACTTGCATGGGTGTGTGTATGTGTATGTGCTCCGAGCGAATCATGAGGGATTTAGCGGCACACACCTTTGCAGATAAAGGCGTAAAACACTGATAACAGGTCTTCATGAATGAGAAGACAATAAAGTTTACATTTTTGCCTCAGAGTGTAAAAATGTTGACATTTCACCCGTAAACATAAATCAAATTAAATTAAATCCCTTTTAAAAAGATCTCTCTTAAAAAGTCCAGTCATCTTAATTTTGATGTCCTCCCAGGAAACACAAGTTGTTTTTCACAAAGAACTGTGACCTTTCAGAAGCGCCAGTGTCACAGAGAAACGTGATCTGTGACAGCAGTTCCTCATGGAAGGAGTTCAAAAGGAAACAATGCTCATTTAGTCGGTAACAGAGAAAAAAATAAAGATTATTAACGGGAAAGATATGATTACCTAACACTGCTCACACAATAAGGGATTTCATTTTTTGAAGTATGAGTTTGGTGTTACTTTCTTCTTTGGCCATAACAAGACCATACTCAGGATTAGCTTAGCTAGCTGCTTCCAAGAGGAAGCAAGTTTCTACTTATACAAGCTAACTTAGCAAGAATGTGCAACTTTCCCAAACTATTAAACAGAGAAATGATTAATCCAGTAGTGCTTTTTGTCGGTATAGTTTGTTTCAATGCTAGGACTGCCTTTAATAAGTACCAACAGATTCCAATTCGGTTCAGATATCAGGATTTAAAAAAAAGACACACATTAAAATGGTTGAACAATGACTTTAAGTATTCGCTTGGCTCGTCTTCTTTAAATATTTGTGTGCTCCAAACATTTACCATCAGCAGGTTATAAAAGAGAAAGTGCGCTGGTAGAACAGGAAGTTTTTTTGGGTTTTTTTGTATCCAGCTGGTTTGACTGGTTCGGTAGTTCCTGGTTGTAGCTTAGATGTAGTATTTCTGCTTTCCCACTCTAATAGTACGTGTTTGTTTTCTTAAAGTCAGCCACAAGATCTAACTGTACAAAAATGCGTTGCCTTTTTTTTGGCAGAGTAAAGTTCAAAAGCATTAAAGCATTGTTCATTTCACATAATGACAAGCCACAAGCACAGTTCCCAATCAGTAAGTACCCTACCTGCACATGTGCCACAAAGGTAAGCTGAAAGCAGGTGTGCTCCAGTTTCATCCCACCGATTGAAGTTAAAGAGAGGCGGGCTGGCAACCTTCTAAACATGAATGTGTTATAATTAAAGCTAGAATATTTAACCTTTATGACCTATTCTGGGTTTAGTAGAACTTTACATATACCTGCGTCTCACTGGAGTCACTGCACCTGATCACCCCTGAGCTAATCACCTCTCAGGCAGCCTTCCATTTTCTTATGCAAGTCCATTGCACACTGCCAAGTGAACAGCTCTCAGTACATTACATTTAGTCTCACCAGTCTCCCACTAAGCCCCCTTCCTGAGACCAGCCCGGATCACTAACACTATTGCTCCCCACCTGCTCCTCCACCCCTCAAGACAATACTTATTAACTTTTCATTTTCCCTCACATTAAACTGGGATTTTCTTGTTCTTCAACCTTACTCACCCCATCCCTACTGCGAGTGTTCTTGGAACGGTTAACCTCCAAGGAGGATCTTTATTACAATATAGACGGGTAGCCTTTTTTCTTATTTGTTATCTTTTCCAAGAAGGAGATCTGACGATCGGTCAAGTTTTATTAAGAAAATAAAGGTCACCGGGTTTTTCATCCTTGGGTTCTTGGTGCGAACAAAAGTTAATGGAGGGATTGGCGGGTTTCAAAAAGTGAGGGGATACCAGGTTATTTCCACTAAGAGAGAAGGGTGCAGCATAAGCTGGGATGGAGGCACTGCAGGAGACAACCTGGAAAGAATTTATGTGCATTTGTTCCCATGGAGCCCCAACAATCTGTAGAATTTTGGCCTTTTTCAGTAGAGATTTTTAATAAAGTAAACTTCATCCTAGATTGCTTTTTCTATAAGTGCTTTTACACATTCGTGTGTGTGTGTGTGTGCATCTTTTTTTGGTCGATGTTAGGTGCCTTTAGACGTTGATGACACAAAACAGGCCAGTGGCCATCAGACTGAAAGACAAACAAATCACTGAAGAGGAAGTGAGTTATCTTTTGGAAACCTTGTCATGTCGAACAGAGGCATAGTTGATCCTGATCGGACGTGAGGTCTCTGACGGGATCAGGGTCCCTACGTAAACATCCCTTAGCTAAACACGACCTCCTAACACAGTGGGAAAACCTATAAAGTCCAACAACCATTGCGGGAGCCTCTTCACAGTTTGTACTGAGCTCTTGGACATTTGCTTTTAATGCTGCATTCAAGTTTAATTTTACTGACAGGTTCCCAAGCCAAACCAATCCAATCCAATCCAATCCCACTGTTGGCTTAAATATCGCAGTGTCACAAGGCATTTAGGGTTGTGCTTTACACATCATATCTGCTTAAAAATGTGGTGAGGGGTTTTTAATATGCCAAATGTTTGACTCCTGCACAAGACACTAAAACTGATATGGTTTTATCAATAAATTTCCTGCCAAATCCAAAGAAACAGCAAAATCTTGCTCTGTCTTTAGTAAATTCTCACCACTGTTTGGCTCTGGAAACCACTTTAGGCGGGAAATAAAACTTGGCTCCTTTAAATGTTAAAGTATGTGATTACTCAGATGGATACCTGGAAATGTTCTCGGTATGATAGATGATTAATGAGGACAAGGAACTAATACACTGCTTAAACTGGCTTGAGCTCCAAAAACTCAACTCAAAAATCATTTCAAATGCTCAAATAGCCTAAGATAGCAGTAGTGATTGGTGATGCTGTTGTTGCTGCACTACTGACTACTCTCTGCACTCTTTTTCAGGGCAACAATGAATAAAACGTGAGAAGAAATCACAATCAGCTAATGGTGTAATTGCATCGTTAGAAAAATACATCAAAAATTAGTTTAAAGTCCAAAATCAGAACCAATTCCCTCTTTGCATAGGCTGCCTAGCTGGTAGCCACACTGAACATCAAGGTAAGGCGCCAAGTTCATTCACAGAGATGAACTCAATCCAGCCCTGTACATGGGTTATTAAATTCATCTTCCCATTGCCCGCTTGTACCGGAGCATCTCTTGATTCGGGAGCATTACCTTAGTAATCCTCTTAGTGGTGGGAAAGTGGTTTAGCGGATGCATTCTTTATGACAGGCGCACAAATGGGGGGATCACGTTAGCCTTAGGGGCCCCGGAGGGGAGGGGAGGGCGCTCGTCTCCCTCACCAAAAAAACTTTCCACCCGAGATGGACCTCCGTCAGCCCTGTGAACCCGCTGACTCCCAGCTCGCCTCCGCTGCCCTGCTGTGGGATGTGTGTTTTATACAGTGACAGGCAGGCAATGAAAGACACAGATAAATGGAGGAGAATTGTTTCAAAGGTCATGCTGCAATTTAACCATCAAACATGTTTTTCCTTACAGGTTTCATCCAGTTAAGATTTCGACACCAAAGAAAACAAAAACAAAACAAAACAAAAAAAACAAAAACAAAAGAAAAATGGAGTCATGTCACAAATGACCACAACAGTGACTGCATTCATTTATTCCTACTGTTTTTCTTCCTCATTCCAGCAGGAACAGGAAGATACTGTCTTCAGGTTTTTATGTTCACAGACTAACCGCCACAGACTGAAGAAAAGGACAAAGCTCTTTAGTCAGAAAGGTTAAGCCAGCACAGAAGCACCTTATAATGCCTTACACTGGGTGTCATATTGGGGAGGAGTCCTCTGGTCCAATAAAAAAGTAGTGTTGTATAGAAGTCTATTGGAAAATAGCCTTTGCCTCACTTACTGAGATTTAAGTAAACCATTGATGATTATGAGCTCAATTTTTAGTTTGAAGTCTTATTGCATGCAACACGAGGCTCATTTTTTAAAGTGGGTCCACATTTGCATCCACAAGGGCGATAAATCAGCGTTTACTCCAAAGCAGGGCTACCTCTTTGACAAGTCGCTACCCACCCATGGAGAGTGCCTCAACTTCTCAGTCAGATCCATAGATGGTGACTTCACGGTGACTACACTTTTTATATCTAATAACTTGTTGTGTTAAAAAGAGAAGCTAACACAATAGTGCAGTTTCTCAGCCGGCTAGTTGAAGATGGGTCTAAAATTTGAGCTAGTTATCTCAGTTTCACCACTCACACAGCTCCAGCTGCGTGGCTTTAAGGCAGTACATGCATCTTTGTACTCTTCTGCATGATAGTGTAGCTTTTAAAACATGAATCCAGTCTTAACGTTTCACACTGCCAGCGGGGAGAAAAAGAAATTGGGAAATATAGAGGTTATTCGGTTCGCAGCCTGGGGGAAAGTAAGGACTCTGCTGTGGCACAGGAATTAGCGGCACTGCAGCAACCGGGAGGATTAGAATAGTAGGGTACAGGACTTACTGAAAGCAAACACATATACATTACTGTGCAAAAGTATTGAGACACCTATTATTTAAGTAAACATTTTGCTTCCAAGGAGACAGACTTTCTAGTAACTTTAAAAAAACAGTGATATTGAACAATAGGCTCTGCAAGCATTCTGGAGGTCTTTCAAAGGTTTTCTTTGGTCACTGGCTGCTTTTTCACTTATTTTCAGTCCAGTCTTTGTACTTGAACATTTAAAAGCAATGTCTTTTTGTTTGTTAAGCTTTTTGACACTGACCTAACTGAAAGTCATGTCCTTAAGAAATAGGAAAAATCCAGCAAAAACTTGACACTGTACCTGAGAGATGTATCTGACTCTTCGGTTGATACATCTTCTAATGGTTTCAGCAGAGGGGTGACCGTCAGAAGCTATTCTTAGGGAAGGGAAATTACAAAATTACATAAAAACAGGACTAAAAATCAGTGGCAACAGGGCAACGGAGGAGATCAGGAGAGATACAACAGTGACACGGTAAAGACTCGGTCATGGTTTGGTGCTGCCTTTCAGCCAGTGGAGTTGCAGTTTAGAGCCATCAGGTTTTGATCCACCGTACAATACCATCTGCAATATGTTTCTTTTGTTTCAGTACGACAGTGACCCTAAATATGCTGCCAATGTATGTCAGGGATCGGCCTGTCAGGTGGCTGGAACGCAACATTATTGAAGCACGATGGCAACATCCTGACTGAGAACGAACAAAAGGGAACCAACATCTAAAGAAGAGCTTTGAATGTCCTTCCTGAAGACTACTTTAAGAAATGACAAGAAAGCATGCCTGCAAGAGTTCAGGATGTGTTGAAGAATAAAAGTAGTCATACCAAATACTGATTTTAAAGCTCATTATCATTATACAAACTGTTTTTACCTTATTTACTGTATTTGAATGAATGCTTGCCCACATATCTATAAATTGCTCCTCCTTGGAAATTATGAAGAAATAAGGGGTGGGTCAAGAGTTTAGCAACGTTTTGTATTATTTGTCAGACATGAGGTACAATGACAGACTTGTGACTGTCACTGTCCGTTTTTAGCCTACAGCTGATATTTTAGGGTAGAGTGTAAGCCACATCTCTGCCAGCAATGTTTCACAGGTACACTCATTACAGTACTTGAGTACATTAATAAGGATAGAGCAAAAACCTAAACGTTGAAAATCATTTGTTGAAAAAATCTTTATCCACTTTTGAGATAAGATAACTTTTATTGTCATTGCACAGTCATACCTAGTACAATAGTACAACAAAATTAGAAACTGTCGCACGTCGGCACTACGCACAATGCAACACAACACAACACAACACAACACAACAAAAACACAGTAACTTAACTTAAAGTGGGTTTTTTTTAAGTACAAGAAAGGTATGAGCAAAGGAATTACTTAATAAATAAAGAATGAGTGTATGTTTATTGCACGTTGTTGTTATTATTGTTGTTGTTATTATTATTATTGCCCCTGTCAAAAAGTTCAGGGAGGTAGCCAATCAGGTCAGATGTTAGCATTGATTAGGGCTGTTGCCCTGTTGTAAAAGCTGTCCTTGCACCTGTTTGTCCGTGACCTCAGCAGCCTGAATCTTCTGCCAGATGGCGGCAGCTTAAACACCCGGTGTCCTGGGTGTGTGCAGCCCCGTATGACGCTGTGTGCCCTCTTGAGACAGCGAGTGCTGTACAGCTCCTTCAGGGAGGGAAGATGATGTCCAGTGATTTTTTGGGCCGTATTAATGACCCTCTGAAGTGCCTTTTTGAGTGCCATGGAGATCTGACCAAAATAACATCTCTGATGGACAGAGTCTCCCACCCCATGCATGTAAATGTTGCTGAACTGCAGAGCTCCTTCAGTGAGAGATTGCTGCATCCTAGATGCATGAAGGAGCGTTTCCGCAGGTCCTTCCTCCCTGCAGCTGTCAGACTGTACAATCAGAACTGCTCCCAACAATCATAGATGTTTACATCTGCGTTGTTACTGCAATAAGTTAATCAACCGATTCGCACTACAACCTAGTTTGCCTCTTATCTGTAGTTATTTATATTTAATTTAATAACTGTACAGTACTGTTTATAGTAACCATTGTCCATTGTAAATATGTAAGAAAAAATTGTATATGTTTCTGTTCTGTGTCCTGTGTACTGTTTGTTTGTATATGTGTCTTTCTGGCTGCTGTTACAACCAAATTTCCCCTTGTGGGACAATTAAAGGATTATTCTATTCTATTCTATTCTATTCTATTCTATGTCAGCACACTTTCACTGGAGCAATGGTAGAAGACGATCAGCAGCTCCTTCTTCAGGTCCATTTTTCTGAGGATTCTCAGAAAACGGAGACCTTGTTGGGCCTCCCTTACAAACGCCGAGGTGTTTGAGCTGCAGTGGAGGTCTGTGTGTATGTGCACACCCAGGAACTTGAAACCTCGACACCCTTTCCACGCGCTCCCCGTTGATGTTGACGGGCTGCAGCTCAGACTTCCTCCTTCTGAAGTCGAGTACAAGCTTTTTTGTCTTGGTGGTACTGAAGTCCAAGCTGTTGTCTGCACACCAATCCGACAGCCTCTTAGCCTCAGCTCTGTGTGCCGTCTCATCACCCCCAGACATGAGCCCCACCACGGTAGTAACATCTGCAAACTTAATGACTGCGTTGTCTCGGTGGGTACTGACACAGTCATGTGTGTAGTACTTTTGCAGTGATCTGACTGTTGTTGTTACTTAGAGATTTTGTGAAAGTGCAGTTTCCTTTTGTCTGAATTTGAGATCAGGTTTTCAAGAGTGCTAAAAAAGCTTGCTGAGAGCGTCTTGTTTCCTCTGTGGTTTGTGAGCCTCAGCTCAAACCAACACAGGAAACTAAAGAAATGCCTTCATCGTGACAGCTTCCTGTTTGAACTGAGGTTAACGGCACACTGTCAGCATCCTGATGCTGGGAAGAGGTGTCTTCTTAAAAACGTCCCTATAATTAACCACAAGTAATGGGATTTTCATTCTGAAAGTAAGTTGTGTTACTTAACTTCCACAGGCACAATGATGCAGTTTCATATATTTATTCTGAGCAGCTGTTACAGCATATTGCGAAAGTTTCACAGTGAAGCTCAAGAGGGCTTTCAGTTTTAAATATTGACAGAGCAGTGGGACTGTGCTAACACAATATAGCAAACCAATCAAACAGAGAGAGTTAAAAGGAAAGACCTGCAAAGTAAGAATAAAGGGCTGCTGCAGTCTGCAGTTTAAGTAAAATAAAAAGGCCCCAGACACTATTTGAGGAATCGTCTATCTTACTTGGAAAAAACCTACAACAGCAGCAACTTTCTAAGAACAGGAAGTTATTTCAAGAAAGGTTCTTGTCACAAGAATATAAAAAGAATTAGATGACTAATCCTTGTCCCTCAGCCCTCCCTCACTTTTGCAGTAAGTACCACATCCTTAAACATCTACTGCTATGATGAAATATTGCTGAAGAAAGGTCTGGAGAGTTCACGATGAAGCCGTGGAACACTTGAAGAAGTAGAAACAATTTATTTTTGAACCATTGTCTGAGACAGATAAGGATAAAGATAAAGATGAGTTTGGAACAATGACATGACTCTGACAGAGTTGCTTTATATTAAAATATTAAATATATTTAAAGAAACACTCCCTAAAACAGCTAAGGCCTAAGGATAGGCTATGAAGATATAATTCAATGTAACCATAAAACAACTGAATCCATAGAATAAAGTCTAGCACTCATGTATGCCCAGATAGAAAGCTAAAACCAAGCTAGCATAACGTAGCGAAGAAAAAACAAGCAGCTAAAACTGCTGGGCTGGTTTCTGTCCAAATATAGCACAACTAAAATTCACCAATTAAACCTTTACAACTGACTTCTTTAATAAGTTGCACTAACCTTAACCAGTAAATTAAATGCTAATAGGTAAAACTAGCATATTTTAGCTATGGGTAAGTCTTAGCTAGCAGCTCAACAGCTTGTGTCGCTGCAAGGTTGCCAGTTGATTTTCTGTTCCTTTCTAAAAATTAATTTCCATCCATCCATCCATCCTCATCCGCTTTATCCAAGGTCGGGTCGCGGGGGCAGCAGCCTAAGCAGAGAAGCCCAGACCTCCCTCTCCCCAGCCACCTCCTCCAGCTCATCCGGGGGAACACCAAGGCGTTCCCAGGCCAGCCGAGAGATATAATCTCTCCAGCGCGTCCTGGGTCTGCCCAGGGCCTCCTCCCGTGGGACATGCCCGAACACCTCACCCAGGAGGCGCCCAGGGGCATCCTTGTCAGATGCCCGAACCACCTCAACTGGCTCCTTTCGATGTGGAGGAGCAGCGGCTCTACTCTGAGCCCCTCCCGGATGGCCGAACTTCTCACCCTATCTCTAAGGGAGAGGCCAGCCACCCTTCGGAGGAAGCTCATTTCTGCCGCTTGTATCCGCGATCTCGTTCTTTCGGTCACTACCCACAGCTCGTGGCCATAGGTGAGGGTCGGGACGTAATTTCCTTTTTATTTAATTCATTTAGTTAGTATTTATTCATTCATGCCAGTTTTTGTATAGAACCAAGCTTTTGTAGTTTTTGTATAGAACCTCTTGCCAAGGTTAAGCTAACCCCCTTTTGGCTCTGTATGGTTAATGTATCTCTTTTTTTATTTGCATTTTGGTGTCACTAAAGTTTAAGCAAACATGAATTGTGCTTTCATTTGAAAACATCATTAATGTTGCAACATACAACAGCGCTATGCCACAAATACCACTTTGGCAAATGGTGTTTATGGCACAAGCACTATTGTTTTAGTCTCATTATTAAAGCCATTTTTGGAAATTAGTAACTGCAGATCTTCACAGTTTGTTGTGCATGTGTGTTACTATGAGTGCAGCTATTTGGCAGAGCAGTGTGACACTACAACTTGCTGACTGATTTCAAGTGTGCATGCTAACCTGCTCTTTTATCTCAAGGCCTGTTGTGTGGACTAGCTACAGATGTCCTGGTTTAACCAGACACTGGAATTATGTAATGTTTTCCCAAGCAAATATGAAAAGGAGCAGCACTTCAACAGTGAACACAATCATGCACAGCCCATGTTTCTGTGATGTCACAAGAGTTCAGGCATCATTTCTCTTGTTATCTGACCCTGATCCAGCCTGGTGTAAATACACTTTTAACCCGAATAAATGTACATTAAACCTTTTGAATACAGAGAGATAATGTGATGAAAGCAAGGGTGAAAACACCTTTTAAATGAACTGTTACTGTGCCTCACTGAATCAATATGAAGTGTTATTTCTTGCGTGCTATTTATGGATAGAATTGTTAAAATGAGTATGTGTTGTCTTCACTCAGCCTGCGTATCCATGACCCTTGTCAATTTGACCCACGACTTCTTTTTTAATGAAGCCAAAACACACACACACACCTCCCCACAAGTTAAAGGCCAGGACAATGACATGTGATGCAATACCGAACACAGTGTGATAGTAAACAGAGACAGCAACTTGTCTCTAAGATAACCGCATCTGACTGTCTTGCACAATTGTCAAAATTATTAAATGATTGCTTCTGTAAGTTCTCTCCTCGATTTTCTCTGTGCTTGTCTTTTTCTTTTTTTTCATCCTTCAGTCAGTTACACCAGAGGCCTGCATGTCTATGCGCCTGCTTGTGCTTCACAGAAGCAGTTTTATTTGTAGCTGCCAGATTTAATTTACTCATTGAACCCTTTGACATTTGAAGGATTTGATACATTTCTCTCATAAGTAGTTAGCTACAGCTGTTATTTAGTAGAAAAAACTTGCACAATCCTGATATCAATGAATACATTTGTGTGTGCTAATATTTAGTATTAAATAATTTTTTTTACCTGTATTATTTTCAAAAGTGAAATTGTGTGAAATATAATAAATATAGGATAAAATATATGTATAAGCAAAAATAAATAAATAAAATAAAACCGATTTCATATATGAACAGCACTTAGATTACATATAATATATAAATATTAAAATGTTATATAATTATAAGGCTGCAAAATGCAGAGCAGGAAACGACAAGAGTTGTTACTGTGTCGCAAAAAAGAAACCGAAGCGTGGAGTTAATTTAGTTTTGTCCTTCATGCTTGAGTTTACCTGTTGTGCTGTGATTTTCATATTATTACCAAATCATGTGACTTAACAACAGAAATTCCTAAAGTGATCTTCACGCAGACCGTTACCAAACGCTGTGTCCCCTTCTCTGTCCAACCATGACTGGGTTACCACGTGTCTGCCCTGCAGTGATGTTGCAATGGAAAAAAAGGAAGTCGAAAAAAAGACAAACCAAACTGCTCAAACACCTGCTGCAAATCTCACAGGACATTCATGTGTATGTGTTGTCTGCCCTGTCATCATAACACTACACACAATCAGTACAAAGCTCCTTGCAGCTTGATTTGGTTGTGACTGGAAATTTTAACTTTCAAGGTTTGTAAGTGCAGGAGTGGGGCAAAGTCTGGGCCCTGATGATCTGAGTCTCCAAGGGGACTGAGAAAATAAAGCTGGGCTTCCAGGTGCAGAGAAGCTCTGCAGTGTTTTGGTATGGTTATGTAACGCATGGGAGTGCCAGCTTATCACATCTAAATATTCAGCCCTCTGATTTGTGTGTTGGTTAATTTATCACATGTTTTGAAGTCAAAGGAGGAAACTTTTGTTGCAGCCTGTTGGTCTTAAAGGTGACAGAAAGCATTCATTTTCTCTTCTTGCCATTAGAGACGTTAAGTTGTGGTGAAAAAATCTGACTGTTACAAATCTGTTACAAAGCCTCATTAAACAGAAAAGGTCTGAGAAACAATGACTTTAAACCCTTAAACCTGTTTTTTTAACTATGTTGGCTAGAGCATTTAATGACTGGCTTTCTTTCAGCTCTTTTTGTATTATCCTTCAAATCACAAGTGCTTCTCGCCTGCATCAGGGTGGAGCTCAGGTGGTATTTTCCCATTGTCGTTTGAAAAAAGGGCCTGGACTCTGATGAAAGCATGAAATGTTTGTTCAGGGAGAGATTAATAGGGATCCTCTGGTTTTCCCTCTTTCTGGTTTATAATTGTTTGCATTGCTACTGTATAGACTGGATTTTCTCTGATATCGTTTGGCCGTTGTCATGATTTTTGACAAATAAAAAAACAAACAAAAAAACCAAACAAAAAAACAAAAAACAGAAGTCAGGTATTTCTCTATGACTGTCTGCAAGTCTTAGAGTCCAACAAAACCTTCCATGGAGAAATCTACCTTTGTCCTATAGGGCTTTGTATAGCGAGTTAATCCTGAACACAAACTGATTAAAGCACCATGGCCTTGAACTTGCTGGCCTGAAAAGATTGGCTTGTAATCCTACTTCTCAGTGTGAATTATGTTTTTATTTCTGTTCTTTATTTGCTCCAGAAATTTTGCCTGGTTTGCAGCTGAAAGCATAGCTAAGAATGTCATCCATGCCAACATGCAGTAGGGGAAATAAATAATTATTTGACCCTCTGCTGAATTGGTAGTTTCAACCAAAAATCCAGAAAAAACACATTACATTATAACTATTTTAGATGTCATTGAGTAAAATAAGTATGTGATTTTCTGCAATTCAGGCAAAAATTGGCTGTGAGCCCACAGATTACAGTCAATCAATGGTGCTGATCTCAACTCATTATGTGTATAAAATACATCTATCCACAGAATCAGTTTCTTCTATTCCAACCTCTCCCCCACCATGAGCACAACCAAAGAGCTGTCAGAATATGTAAGGGGAGAGATTTTAGACCTTCACAAGGCTGGAATGGACTACAAGACCATCAGCAAGAAGTTTGGTGAGAAGGTGAAAAACCACTGGTGTCATTTTTTATAGAAATGGAAGAAATATAAAATGATCATCAGTAACCCTGGTGCTCCATGCAAGGTCTTGTCTCAAGGGGTAAGGATTATCAATAGAAAGGTGGCGGATCAGCTTAAAACTACACGGGAAAAGCTTGTTAATGATCTGAAGGCAACTGGGACCACAATCACCAAGAACACCACACCATAATGGATTGAAAACTGTCTTTGCCCGCATGGCACCCCTGTTCAAGCCCTGGCTTAAGTTTGAGAGTGAACGTATAAATGACTCAGAGAAGTGGTCAGATGAAACCAAAATCAACCCGCCATGTTTGGAGGAAGAGAATTTCAAGTATGAGCCAGTGGACACCATCTCCACAGTCGAGCACAGAGGTGGAAACATTATGCTTCAGTCTGTTTTTCTGCTAAGGGTAGAGGATGACTTCACTGCACCGAGGAGCCATAAAATTCTGTATGCTGAATAACGGCTGTGGACGGATGTTGTAGCATGTCAGCTACCCAAAACTTATTGTAAGGCAACAAAGGACTGGCTTAAAAATTCATGGAGTGGCCCAGCCGGTCGACAGACCTCAATCCTATAGAAAATCTGTGGAGGGAGCTGAAGCTTTGAATTGCTAAGAGGGAGCCAAGAAACCTAAAGGATTTAGACTTTCTGCAAAGAGGGCCAAAGTCCCTCCTGAGACGTGTGCAAACCTGGTGACTGGGTGAACGACATGAAACATCTTACCAGTGTGGTTGTCGACAAGGGTTTCGCACTCGTTCAAATTCATGTTTTGCATGAATAAATTTATAACTTTTATCTAGTTGATATTCTGTTTATCTTCATTAAAATGTAGCTGCCATAAAATTTGAGATTGTTTATTTCTTTGTAAGTAAGCAAACTTACAAATTCAAGTTTCCCACTGTATCCATTTAGTGGAATACAATTGAAAATATGAGATGGATGTTCCCTCAATAGTGGGTCAGTACTATTATTAAGCAACATTTTATCACAATATTTTCCTGGTTGCAGAATTAGTGTTTCTTTAATTCTGCATTATATTTACAATTATTATTATTTAACGGGTTGTCAGTGCTTGTGATTAGTAATTCAATGCCAGCACCACCCGTTTTATGAGAACACACTCATAACTAGTATCCTGGTTTGACTTACCAACTATCGCTCAACCATTAGCATTATTGCATCATCTGGGTTAATGAAAGCAGACAATAGAAAAAATAGCCTTGCTATGCCAAACTTACTTGTGGTACAGGATCAGAGGCTTTGCTGCTGTTCTCATACTTCTCAGTGTACAGACAGTGATCCCAAAGCAGCGGCAGTCACATGCAGCTGCAGCAGTAAAGCTGTCTGCTCTGCGTCTTTTTTTTTTTTTTTTAATGTAATCCTAAATCATACTGAAACTGAAATTTTCAAAGAAGACATAAGTTTTGACTAAACTCCAAAGTGCCTTCTATTATCTTTCTCTTTGTTACTTTTGACTCACACTACCGAAAGTAATGCTTTGAGCATTTGTTCAATTTACATACATTAGCAATAATATGACAGTCAAATTTCATCTGCATTTGAATGTGTCACAAGCGTCTGCACTTCATCACTTGATAAGAATCCTGTTTTATGAGAACAGTAAGTCTGCATGAAGGGCACAGTTTGTTAAACTGCGCTGTGCGCGCCCAGACTGACTTCCTGGTAAGAATGGTGCAAATACTCAGAGGCTCATAGGTTTAAGCATTCCTTTTCATGCATAACGGCATTTACAGAATAAGTCAGATTCAAGACAGCGGCATTTTAATGAAAGATTTACTTTAAGCCAGATATTTTAACCCTGCTGAGTACGATTTCATTTCATAAGTGACTGCTCAATATGGTCAGTACTTCCTGCAACGTGGAGTAAACACCTCATTCAGCTAACGTGGCATCTTTCACAATAAAAGTGATCACACAGACTACTCACAGGAAGCAGTCAGAGTTACAACGTCTGCTTGCCAGGAAAGAAATTCCATGTGGAAAACTTATTTTTGATTTTGTTTTTGTTAAACAAGTTGTTGCCAGGTTATGTTAGCCAGACAGAGGGTCAGGTCTTCTGTGATTGGTCGTTTTCCTCTCTAGTAGCTGATTAGAAAATGTATGTGGTAACTAAATGAGTCAGTTAATACTGTTTTTTAAATCACTTTGCAGTCAGTGTTTGATGTTCTTCGACTAGCCTGTGTTTATTTGGATAGATGGGATAGATGTTTACCCCAAGCCCACCCATTTCTTTTTCAATCAATTAGTAACAGTAAAAAAGGGCAAATGTTGAATATTTGTAAAATAAAGGTCACGGCGTATCCATCTACCTTTCCTTCATCTGCCTTTGAAGACATCTTTGAGCCAAAGATTGGGGTTTTTATGTACAAACAAATATTGTTTCGCTTTCACAAGTCGAAAGATCATGAGATTGTACAATGCAATTTTTCTGCACTTGACTATGGTGATATCGTTAAATGAATATTTTTACATCCACCTTGAAGCCTCTTGATTCTGTGTATAACAGCACATGACGATTTATCACAGGCGATTCTCTTCTTGCTCATCATCATCATTACTAATTTTATTGGAAAAATGAGGTGGTATTCTCTAATGTGTTCACTAGTAAAAGACAGCAACTTTGTATAGTGTTTATTTCTGCAAAGACTGCCTGCTTACATCTGGTCCTTGATTGATTTTAAACACAGTAGTTACAATGTCAGATCACAGGACACTTTAACATTCGCTGCAGCTCTTGTTCACACTGAACTTGACAAAAGTGGATGTAAATACTTTGCTTCCATACGCAATATGGACCTATACAATGGAATGTCGTTGTCCGGCTCCATTTCTTTTGTATAGGTCTGTCGTGACAAAGAGATCTTAATCTCACTAAGACTACCTGTTTTAAAAAGAAAGAGTGCTGAAAGATAGTTTACCTGCAAACATGGTGACCGGGTGAACTACATGAAACATCTTTCCAGTGTGGGTGCCAACAAGGGTTTCAATTCAATCCAATTCAATTCAATTCAATTCAATTCAATTTTATTTATATAGCGACAAATCACAACAACAGTCGCCTCAAGGCGCTTAAGACTCAAGACTGCGGTTTCGCAGTCGTTCAAATTCATGTTTTTTATGAATAAATTTTTGTACTGTCAGCGTTAACCTCGTTAAAATGACGTTAACGCCATAACCACATTAACGTCGCAAATCTCCGTTAGCGAGTTAGTGCAGATCGCCCCGTGCATGGGGCTGCGCAGCGTCAATGCGTTAGCTCGTTAGCGTGGTTAGCTCGTTAATGTGTTAGCGACGTCCAGATAAAAGGTCTTTTATCTAACGTGTTTTTTTTCTGGATTTTTGGTTGACATTCTGTTATTATTTAGAGATTGTTTATTTCTTTGTAAATGAACAAACTTACAAATTCAACAGAAGTTCCCCACTGTATCAATTTAGTGCAATAAAATTGAAAATATGAGATGGATTTATCTTAATAGTGGGTCAGTACTATTATGTCAGATCACAGGGCACTTTAACATTCGCTGTAACTTTTGTTCACACTGAACTTTAAACTTTAAATACTTTACTACTTACTTATAGAAAGGAATGTGGTTGTCCATCTCCATATCTTTTGTATAGGTTTGTCTTGACAAAGAGATCTTAATCTCAGTAGGACTACCTGTTTTACAAAGAAAGATTGACAAAAGATATTTTTACCTAAAGTTATATTTATTTTATGTAGTAGGTAAAAACAAATAGCTAACAACAAACCACTAAGTGGAGACTTGCCAATTTACAATCTGCATGAAGTGTACTATATTTTTGGCAAGTCGTTTCTAGATGCTTTTAAACAAGAAATATGTGCAGATTTATAAAAATTTTCACCACACAAAACATGATACTTCATACTACAGGGGCTAATAAAGTAAGACAGTGCTGGAGCCATCAAGTAGTTTATTGGAAAGTTGTAGTTTGGCAAAGGTTTGCTACAAATTACATTTGTAGTGTATAATACATCCCCCCAACCCTAACTCTACTGTGGTGGAGGACAAATAAAATATGTTGTCAGTGAACATGTTTATCACTGATGTGTTTGCAAGTTACTATATATTTTCTTTAACATACCACATGAAAAATTAATCTGGCCTCCTTTCATATATGTGATAAAAATGTGGTTATACAGAGGTGTTGCCTTTAAATGTGCATTTCAAGAAACGACTCAGCATGACTAAGTTAGTCATGCTGAGAGACTGAGACCATATCTTTCTGTGTTTTTAAGTGTAGTAGTGTAGTTGCTGTAATTTTTAGCAAAATAACATATATGTGTGTGTGTGTGTGTGTGTGTGTGCATTCCTCTGTAAAGACACCAGGATAGCTTCAATAGTTTGAGCCAGTCTAACTAGTATTTCTAATTAGTGACAGATTTTACTTTTCATATGTTTTACAAAAAATTTAAATGTGTACTTTTATTCATTTCCATGGTATACTGAGTGATGCAGCCTCATCCAGCTTATTAGTTAAGTTTGAAGCAGGCTTTCAGAAGAAGCTCAGCTTTTTTGAGCCACCTTACGACACACCGCTCAGCAAACTTCCCTCAAAATTCTGACAAATTGTAAGTACCACAGGAAAACTTATTATTCTGCTCAGATCAGAATAATAAGAAAAAATATTTGAGTAACACACTTTTTTTTAAAAGTAAATACTTTTACTTTTAACTACATTTCATGAACCAACAGTGGAGCTAATATCTGGGGTCCATTATTTACAACCTTCAGTCACTAACATAATAGAGGATGAACATTTACCAGTGACTGCTGAAATAACAGCAAATAACAGGCCAACAAATGTCGTAGTGGAACACTTCCTGCCCTTACAAGTTCACAAGAAATGCCAGATTGCTCCATTATTAGTCATTTTATTGCTTTAAGGATCTTTAATGTCTGTTTTAAACTAACTTATTAACTCATAAACTAGTTAGTCAGGTGGTGGGCAACTCAGTTGATACAGAAATAAAGTATTGTGCAAAAAACTTAGGTTGTTTATATTTTGCTTCAAGGAGCCAGATTTGGCTCCTGGCAAGTGTGGCAAGTGTGCTTCTGCTAAATAGGTCTGTGTTCAGCAGCACAGACCTGTCAATATGTGTCCTCTTCACTGAAGCCTGATCAGAAATGGTCTCAGGGGAAGGGTGGCTGTCAAGAAGCCATTCATAAGGAAGGGAAACAGGGAGAAAAGACTTAGGTATGAATGGTGTGAATCCACATGGGATTTATTGGATTCATGGAGTGATGCATCCAAATTTAAAACATTAATGCACTGAACCTGACAGAATAGAACAAAAGGCAACCAACACACTACGGGAAGAAGAATGCACATGTTCCAATACATTGTTGCAACCATTTACCATTTTGCTGAAAAATAAATAAATAAAAACATCAGTTACTCAATAAAAAGTCCTGGCTCAGCACTTTTTCTTTTTTCACTCTGCTGCTAACCGCTTTAACTGCTACGTTGTTGCTGCAGTGTAAGAAGCATGCAAGCTCCAATTTCTAATATCTAAAAGGTCAGAATGACATAAGCAGCGGTAGTTAAAAGATGAAGTAGCCTGTGATCAATTATATAAGCACACACCTTAGCACACACACTTTGCAGGTGATGAGGCATGATGACATAGCAAAAATCTACCTTAGGTAAAATGCACAACAGACTAATAGAATAAATGCAGTTTGTGGGGTTCGTAGTTTTTGAGAGTCTTCAACTATTAAAAACTAAAGTTATAAGGAGATGTATGTATGTTGTGTTGCATAGACACCAACAACAAAATACTGAATTTAGCATGCTAACTGGCTAATTAGCTGCAAAAAGTTCTCATATCTGCTGGTGAGTTCGTCATTAGACATCAAAATGATAAATTTGACTGGCAAAATAAACGCGAGCACAAAGCTTTCACTTTGACATCCAGTGTTTCAGTCCCAGTACTCACTTATCCTTTCCCTCTGTCACAGCCCTCATCACGTGAAAATTGTGCCACCTGAACAAGAACATCCAAAATCACATGGTGGGTGAGAATAAAATAAACCGCAGCTCCAGCTGAACAAACACAACTCCAGAACACTGTATGATTGTCTCTGCATTTTTTTTTTAAATTTAGTCTTACTTTTATTTTTCCCCCTCTTGCTCTTTATAAAGTGCCATCAGTGGGTCAGTCCCATTGTGGATTTACATTGTGAATTCCATACTGACCCTGTCTGAGCCTCTTGAACCTGCTTGAATAACAACCTGCATATTTCCTTCTGGCTGTGACATGAAAATAACACAACTAGGCCTTTTTTACATGACAACTTCAAAGAGATTGTTTTCACATCAAAAGGGTTTAATATTACGTTCATAGATGCCTGCAAGAGCTTCACAAGACCTTGGTAATATGCTCGGCAGTTGAAGCTTCACGGGATTCTTGGCCACAGGTTAACACATTTATGAAATATTTATTATTCTAAGCCAAACTGAGCGAGAAAACATTTGATATACCCTAAGAGTTATGAGGATATAGAGATACAGAGGCGAACAGAAACACTGCTGCCTTCTGTTGGCCGATAGCACAGACAAGTGTTGACACTGACTCTGGTTCAGATACTATTACCAAGTGTGTGCTCGCTGTAACTTTGCCCAGAATGAATGGATATTGCCACATTATAAGAAGAAAGCCCCTGTCTCTTTATGAACCAGAGTGAGCTAAATTGTACCTGTGATTATCAGTATTATCATCTGTTTAAATGTGACCTTTTGTGTGAAATTAGTGAACGTGTAGCTCTGTCCAAAACTCATATTCCATTTCCCAATGTTAAAAAATACATACCTATTTCATCTGGCAATTAATAGAAGCCACGTACATATATTTACAAGCTAATGTTAAGAACCTTGTCATTTCCTAAAATAGTTTTGGAGTTGAAGAAATACTAAAAAAACCTGACCTTTGAACCGTACGATGTGTACAAAGAGAGATTGTTACCAGCACCGCATGCTTTGTCATTGTTTGGCTGTCAGTGTGGAATGCAAAGTTTCTAACAAACACAGTGAGTCACAAATATTTTTACAGTTGGAAATATTCCTGTGGAAATATCCACAGGAAATACTTACAGGACTGATATGATTAACAGAATTCAAACAGTGTTTGAAGTGTTTATGATGTGGCTATTAAGATAAACTCATATATAGATGAGGAGTAATCAGTGTAGGTTGTTTGGATAGTTCAGCTTTGAATCATCATCATCACAAGGTTGTGTTGCAACAAATACATGCTGATCATGGATCCTTCATTTGTTTGTCATTTCTATTTAATAGAGTTATGAAATGCTGCATTAACACAAGTAAATTTAGCAATAGTTGATTTCATAGTTCGCCTAGAGTTTAAGAAAATATACAAAAGTCCAGGAGATCAAAACATAGACTGCAAGAAGAAGTTAAAAATCAAAGAAATCAACAAATTAAAACATAAAACTTGGCAGTGGTACCGAAAAGTTTGTATTCCTGCATGTCTCCACACCTGCTGGCAACTGAGCTGCCAGTATTTAAGACCAGCGCTCACCACTACTCTTTCCTAAGTCTTCAGCTGCAGTTAGTGTAGGACGTCACAGCTATTAAAAGGAGAAGATTATTTCATAGTAGCATTTACTCTCCTTGTGCTTTCTACCCTCACATCTGTACTCGGCATCTCTTTGAGTCCCAGCTCACATCGGCTTCACTCACCTGCCTGCCCTCCTGTCACACTAATCTTAGGATCATCCTCACCTGGAAACCACACTGGCTCACCTGGACCACTTGCCCCTCCTTTGCCATTTCTCCAGCTGCCCAAGTGAGACGAAATCTGTTCATGATTCCCATCCACCACTTCACAGACGGAGCCACTAAACCTTGTCTCCTCTCATTCTAGTGTTCAGATCCTCCTGTTTGCTTTACCTGATCCAAGACCTTGTACCTACTCCCCTCGTCACAGCTCACAAGTGCCTCTAGTAAATCTAGTATTCCATATAATTTAGTGTCACTTATGATAGTTATTGTTGTTAGGGCCTCACGGCATTCCTCATAGTTCACAGTCAAGTTGCCTTTGTTAATGTGTGTATGCATGTACGGATGCAAATATGTATATATACATATATGTATGTATGTGCGTGTATGTTTGCAGGTGTATGTATAACTTGTACATATCTTTCTTGTGTAAATGTAAATTTGTCTGTTATTGTGTAAATACTTACGCTATTGTGTACTTCACACACATGGAGAGATGCCAAACTGCCTTTCACTGTTCTTGTAACAGTGACAATAAAAAGCTATTCTATTCTATTCTATTCTATTCTATTCTATTCTATTCTAATTTTGTACTCTTAAATAAAAGTTCTGTAAATTATGTTCACCAAGGCCTCTGTGTGTGATCTGCACTTGAGTCTATTTGTCTGATTCAGCCTTGGCCGTGACAATTCTGTAATTTTAAAGATTTATTTCTTACAATTTAAGCCAAAAGATTCTTGCTTATCGATTAAACTACTGCAGCATTTCCTTATTATGTAGACAAACTGAGATATACTGTTAAAATCGCACCTCTTTTTCTTGGACTGAGGTATTGCAAGGATCAATATATCTTAAAATGAAAGTGAGCTTTATGTGGATGACAGTGTAAAATGAGTTTGATATCCCAGGTTTAGAATTGATAGATGGACTGACTCTGGATTTTTGTTAAAATGAAGAAAACTACAAAGCTAGAAAGTGTTTTACGGTGGCCAAACAACAAGGATCACAGACAGTTATAATTATAGACAGCAAGAACTTCAAAAAAAGGATATACTTATGATGGTCTATAGCAGCAGAGAAGACTAAAACTGGACAACAGAAGTTTAGGAAAATGTTGCCTGATGAGTCCCAATTTCTGCTACAACATTCAGAATTTCTCACAAACAACCTCAAATAATGGATCCCTCGTGCCTTGTATCGGCAGTCCAGGCTGCTGCTGGTGGTGTAATGGTGTAGAGCAGGGCTTTCAAACAAAAGGACTGGGAAAGACTCCAATCCAGTGCACCAGATTGCTTTGGAACAAGTGAAAGAAAGCATATGTTTTGGACTTTTGAACTGTATTTTCAGTGGTTTTATAGCCTTTTCTGCTGATAAACACCTCCCCCACAAACATTCATACTACACTAAAGTCATCCATCTAATGTAGAAATTTCAGTTTTTCACAATGGGTCCACTGTGAAAAAAGGAAACAATTGAAGCTTTTGAGTAAGTTCAATAAGGAAGATCCATAATCACTCTTCTGCCTGCTTTCCTGGGTGTTAGGCTGCTTTCTATTCTTTACATAACTACCACTTTCCCACGCTATCAATTTCAATACTACTCCAGTCCAATCACCTTCTCACCCACCTTCTTTGAGCCAATCAGCCTCTGCTTTGCATGGTTTAAATCTGTGCACTCCGTCATTCTCCCTTTCAGACTCTCATTCGCCTCATTCATCCACCTTAGGCACCTCAGTCAGAGCTCCGTCCAAGCCTCAGTTTCCATCTTTACCACCACCAGCGTCTAAACTCTGAGAGGGTCCTGTCCTAAATCCTATCACTGCTGGGATTCTGTTCTGCCATGATAGGTCATCAGAGTCTAATTGGAAAATATGTTCATTTCTATATCTTATTAAATCACGTTTAATTCTTCGAGTGATCTCTCGTTCCCGAACTACCAAACTCTCTACAATGAAATGCCTAGCATAGGTACCGTATTTTTTGGACTATAAGGCGCACTTAAAATTCTTTAAATTGCACCTTATGTATGAATTCTGGGTGTGCTTACTGACCTTGAACCGATTTTATGTGGTACACGGCGCTCGAAAATCTGTCAAAAAATATTTTAGTACAACTTTGGTAAGGTACGAAGGAATAGAAGAGCTAGAGAAGCTAGAGAATTCAAGATTAATGAATCAATGATACAGAAGTGGAGGAAGCAAGAAGAATGAGTTGAGTAAAGTTTGATTAATCAGACTGTTTTGTTTAGCTTAATGTGCCTTATAATCTGGTGCGCCTTATGTATGAAAACAAACCCCTTCATCAACAGTGCGCCTTATAATCAGTGTGCCTTATGGTCCAAAAAGTAGGGTACTTTCTCTGGTCCAGCCCACTCGAGATCAATGTAGGCTGTATGTGTGATGTCACATCCCTGGCGTAGAGGATATTTATTGCACACTTTGAGTCCCCTCAAAGTGAGAAGATCATTCAAACTCAGCAGCCTACCTTTATATTGTTGCTGACTGTATCCATGCACTTTATGGTCACGGATTACCCATCTTCTTATGGCTGCTTCCAGCAGGATCATCTGCCACATCAAAAAAACAACTAATCAACTTAAAATGGTTTCTTAAACATGACAGTGGGCTCACTGTACTACTCAAATGGCCTCCACAGTTGGGATGAATGAGTTCACATCATTCCTGTTGCAGACCCCTTATGCTGATAGTGGTAGGTCATCTGCTAGTTATTATTATTGTAGTATTATTGTAGGTTCTTTACCTAACCTGACTGTTGTTTAGGTGCTATTTAAATAAAACTGAATTAAACTGAACACTTCATGTACATGATATGCCAATTAAACAATACTGATCTTAATGACAAACATTGAGCAACAGCTGGAGTGGATGGCACTGTGCTCCGTGTGAACACACTGAGGAACAGAATATACCCAGAATTGAACTGAACCAACATATAATAGACTGAGGTTGATTCGCACAGACATACGAAACTGCAGAAATGGAGCTCAGTGTTTGCACACGTAGCAAACGTTCATTTTCTTGGAAAGGGTGTGCTGTACTCTCACTGTCCCGACTGTTAGTAAAGCAGATTTATTTTCCATCACAGCAGGTGAAGAACAGAGCTAATGAAACACATGAGTGAAGGCCGTTGGCTAGACCGGCTCCCAGGCAGCTGAGTCTGTAGCAGTATTTTACCTCGTTGTGTGTTTAGGTTAAGTACACACTTTATTCAGTTTGATTTTCAGAAATGTCTAACTGTGCTTGTAAGCAATTTCTATCTCTTTCATTTCTCAGGAACAAAGACTTTCATTTCTTTTCAGACATGCGGGGCTAGTATAACCTCCCAGGCAGATTTAACACACCTAGGTTCTGCTCCACCACACCTACAGGGTCACGAAGAGGTCACGATCAATACCACCCTCTTTGCATGCGTAGTGTACTGCATGTCTGTGGTTGGAGGTGGTTATTTCTCACACCTAAACGTAGTTTATGTCACAGGGTTGCCATCTTTGCCACTGTAGGCGTGTCATGCAGCACCTTACAGTCAGACATAAAATCATCCATCTCTGACCTCAGAGACTGAGCCGGCATAACCCCTGTTCCCCTGAGCACATCCTTTAAGTGATTAAAAATAAATAGTGTTTGTGTGTGTGTGGTTTTCCATGTTGTTGTGGCTATGGAAAATGTTTATATGTTGTGTGTGTTGTGCTGATGCTGCTCTCAGATGAGCCATCAGCATATGGTGGGGACCCCGAGCTTGATTACGTCCTCTGATTCTAGTTTTAATGCATTTAAGGTCATTTAGTAAAGTCGATCAGTGGTGATGACATTCACTGACATGTCCTCGATGCACTCAATCAATGAGAGTGGGGCCTTTTCCCGACTCTGCTCAGCTCTTCTAAAATTGAATTTGTATTTCATAAAAGTCTGTTAACCACATCTAGACAGATGCTTGTTCAGAGTGGATACTGGCATCCATTCTGAGGCCACCAAAAGCATCCTTGGTCACACACACATATATATACGTATTGTTGTCATTTTCTCAACGTTATTTCCTTATAGTGCTCAGTATTAATTTAAGTGACCTCTGAATTAAATCTCTGCTTTTACTAATTACCAGCTGTAATAGAACAGATGTTTGTACTGCAAGTCTGTCTATCTATGGAAAGATTTTTTTTTATCAAGACATTAACATCAAAGCTATGCAAGCTGCAGTCATGAAACTTGACACTGAAATGAGAACTCTTTATAAGGTCAGTGTGTTCTGAGAACTCATACAACTGCAACATGTCCCCACACGTCTTCGAGCTCCTGTTAAAGTTTCTCACTTACAAAGAAATGGACAGGCTCTTTTTAGGGTAGTTTCATTTTGATAAAGTAAGACAGAATATCAACCAAATATCAAGCATTAACACATTAAATAAGTTATAAACCGATTTGCATGTTGAGTGAAATAAATATTTTATCCCAAAACAAAACATGACTTGGAAAAACCTTGTTGGCAAGCATTTCTTGTAGTTGGTCACCAGGTTTGCACACATCTCAGGGCAGAATTTGCATGGTTTAGGTTTGGGTCGATTATTAAAGAATAGTGAAGCAGTAGCAAATAAGGAACAGTACTTTTGCATGAGATGCCCATCCCTGGTATGAAGCAAATGTTATGTAAACCTGGACATACATAGATAGAAACTAACTTAACTGGTTATATAATTCTTGTTTTCATAAGGAAATTTTGAAAAGAATTGCACATATAGTGATAGACCTACAAATAAACTATGTTATAAGTCTGCAGTCCCTATGCCAGGGTTTTTCCTGGCTCAACAGGCTTCTGGTTGGTGGCTTCTGATTCTCATAGTGAAAGCAATAAGTCCATGTGATCTTATTTGACAGATCTTTAATGCATTCTCCTGTGTATATATATTTTTTCACAAAGAAGTTATAAACTAATTTTTCCCAAGCAAAGGGTCCATTAGAACTTGGTGGAGAACCTCTTTTTGGCAAGTATGTCTTATAGTTCAATTCAATTCAATTCAATTCAATTCAATTTTATTTATATAGCGCCAAATCACAACAAAAGTCGCCTCAAGGCGCTTTATATTGTACAATAGATCGCACAATAATAAATACAGAGAAACCCCAACAATCATATCATATGACCCCCTATGAGCAAGCACTTTGGCGACAGTGGGAAGGAAAAACTCCCTTTAACAGGAAGAAACCTCCGGCAGAACCAGGCTCAGGGAGGCGGCCATCTGCTGCGACCGGTTGGGGTGAAGAAGGAAAACAGGATGAAAGACATGCTGTGGAAGAGAGACAGAAATTAATAACAGATATGATTCGATGCAGAGGGTCTATTAACACATAGTGAGTGGCTGGAAAGGAAAAACTCAATGCATCATGGGAATCCCGGCAGCCTACGTCTATTGCAGCATAACTAAGGGAGGATTCAGGGTCACCTGGTCCAGCCCTAACTATATGCTTTAGAAAAAAGGAAAGTTTTAAGCCTAATCTTGAAAGTAGAGATAGTGTCTGTCTCCCGAATCCAAACTGGAAGCTGGTTCCACAGAAGAGGGGCCTGAAAACTGAAGGCTCTGCCTCCCATTCTACTTTTAAATACTCTAGGAACAACAAGTAGGCCTGCAGAGCGAGGCGCGAAGTGCTCTAATAGGGTGATATGGTACTACAAGGTCATTAAGATAAGATGGGGCCTGATTATTTAAGACCTTGTATGTGAGGAGCAGGATTTTGAATTCAATTCTGGATTTAACAGGAAGCCAATGAAGGAAGCCAAAACAGGAGAAATATGTTCTCTCTTCCTAGTCCCTGTCAGGACTCTTGCTGCAGCATTTTGGATTAGCTGAAGACTTTTCAGGGAGTTTTAGGACATCCTGATAATAATGAATTACAGTAGTCCAGCCTGGAAGTAATGAAGGCATGAACTAGTTTTTCAGCATCACTCTGAGACAGGATATTTCTAATTTTAGAGATGTTGCGCAAATGGAAGAAAGCAGTCTTACATATTTGTTTAATATAATGCGTTAAAGGACATGTCCTGGTCAAAAATGACTCCAAGGTTCCTCACAGTGTTACTGGAGGCCAAGGTAATGCCATCCAGAGTAAGAATCTGGTTAGATACCATATTTCTAAGATTCTCAGGGCCGAGTACAATAACCTCAGTTTTATCTGAATTAAGAAGCAGAAAGTTAGCGGCCATCCAGGTCTTTATGTCTTTAAGACATTCCTGCAGTTTAACTAATTGGTGTGTGTTACCTGGCTTCATGGATAGATAGAGCTGCGTGTCATCTGCATAGCAGTGAAAATTTATGCTATGTCTTCTAATGATGCTGCCTAGGGAAGCATGTATAATGTAAATAGAATTGGTCCTAGCACTGAACCCTGTGGAACACCATAATTGACCTTAGTGGGTGAAGAGGACTCTCCATTTACTTGAACAAATTGGAGTCTATTAGATAGACATGATACAAACCACTGCAGCGCAGTACCTGTAATACCTACAGCATGTTCTAATCGCTCTAATAGGATATTATGGTCAACAGTATCAAACGCAGCACTAAGGTCTAGCAGGACAAGCACAGAGATGAGTCCACTGTCAGAGGCCATAAGAAGATCATTTGTAACCTTCACTAAAGCTGTTTCTGTGCTGTGATGAGCTCTGAAACCTGACTGAAACTCTTCAAATAAGCCATTCCTCTGCAGATGATCTGTTAGCTGTTTGACAACTACTCTTTCAAGGATTTTGATATAAAAAGGAAGGTTGGAGATTGGCCTGTAATTAGCTAAGACAGCTGGGTCTAGAGATGGCTTTTTGAGTAAAGGTTTAACTACAGCCAGCTTGAAGGCCTGTGGTACATAGCCGATTATTAGAGATAGGTTGATCATATTTAAGATCGAAGAATTAATTAATGGCAGGACTTCTTTGAGCAGTTTTGTAGGAATGGGGTCTAAAAGACACGTTGATGGTTTGGAGGAATTAATTATTGAAGTTAACTCAGAAAGATCAATTGGAGAAAAAGAGTCTAACTTAACATCGATGGTACTAAAAGTAGCTGTAGACGATATTACATCTGTGGGATGATTATTGGTAATTTTTTCTCTAATGATAAAAATTTTATTTGTGAAGAAGTTCATGAAGTCATTACTAGTTAACGTTAAAGGGATGGTTGGCTCAAAAGAGCTCTGACTTTTGTCAGCCTGGCTACAGTGCTGAAGAGAAACCTGGGGTTGTTCTTATTTTCTTCAATCAGTGACGAATAGTAAGATGTTCTGGCTTTATGGAGGGCTTTCTTATAAAGCAGCAAACTATTTCTCCAGGCTAAATGATGATCCTCTAAATTTGTGACACGCCATTTCCTCTCCAGCTTACGAGTTATCTGCTTTAGGCTACGTGTTTGAGAATTATACCACGGAGTCAGGTACTTGGATTTGAGGCCTTAGTTTTCACAGGAGCTACAGTATCCAGAGTCGTGCGTGGTGAGAAGGTAAAATTATTAACAAGATAATCAACCTCTGTTGGAGTAGTGTTCAGATAGCTGCTCTGCTCTATGTTGGTACAGGGCATTGAAGATGATAACAGTGGGTGGATTATATTCTTAAACGTAGTTACAGCACTTTCAGAAAGACATCTACTTTGATAAAGTCTACTCTCCACTGCTGTGTAATCAATTATTGTAAATGTAAATGTTATCAGGAAATGATCAGACAGCAGAGGGTTTTCAGGAAACACTGTTAAATGTTCAGTTTCTATGCCATATGTTAAAACAAGATCTAGAGTGTGATTAAAGTGGTGGGTGGGTTCTTTTACATTTTGAGAGAAGCCAATTGAGTCTAATAACAGATTAAATGCGATGTTGAGGCTGTCATTTTTAGCATCTACATGGATGTTAAAATCACCCACAATAATTATTTTATCTGAGCTGAGCACTAAATCAGATGAAAAGTCTGAGAAATCAGAGAGAAACTCTGTGTAAGGCCCAGGTGGACGATAGATAATAACAAGTAAGACTGGTTTCTGAGTTTTACAGCTGGGGTGGACAAGGCTAAGCATCAGGCTTTCAAATGAATTAAAAGTCTGTCTTGGTCTTTCGTTAATTAATAGGCTGGTGTGAAAAATTGCTGCCACACCGTCCCCTCGGCCTGTGCTTCGAGGTTTCTGGTAGTTAGAATGACTCGGGGGTGTTGATTCATTTAAACTAACATACTCATCCTGCTGCAACCAGGTTTCTGTAAGGCAGAGTAAATCGATTTGTTGATCAATTATTAAGTCATGTACTAACAGAGACTTGGAGGAGAGAGACCTAATATTTAATAATCCACATTTCATTGTTTTACTCTTTGGTTCAGATGTGGATTCTGTATTGTTCTTTCTTTGTGATTTTCTATGTTGAAGTTGTTTGTTGCTGGTTTTGGTTTGTTTTTGTCATTTTGGGAGCTGACACAGTCTCAATGGAGATGAGTTTTTGGGGGTAGCAGGAGGAGAGAAGCTGCAGAGAGGCGTGTAAGACTGCAACTCTGCTTCCTGGTCCCAACTCTGGATAGTCATATTTTGGGGAGTTTAATAAATTGGTCCATATTTCTAGAAATGAGAGCTGCTCCATCCAAAGTGGGATGGATGCCGTCTCTCTAACTAGACCAGGTTTCCTCCAGAAGGTTTGCCAATTATCTATGAAGCCCACATCGTTTCTGGGACACCACTCAGACAGCCAGCAATTTAAGGAGAACATGCGGCTAAACATGTCACTCCTGGTCTGATTGGGGAGGGACCAGAGAAAACTACAGAGTCCGACATTGTTTTGGCAAAGTTACACACCGATTCAATATTGATTTTAGTGACCTCCGATTGGCGTAACGGGTGTCATTACTGCCGACGTGAATTATGATCTTACTGTATTTACGTTTACCCTTAGCCAGCAGTTTTAAATTTCCTTCAATGTCGCCTGCTCTGGCCCCTGGAAGGCAATTGACTATGGTTGCCGGTGTCTCTAGCTTCACATGTCTGAGAACAGAATCGCCAATTACCAGAGTTTGACCCCGGCGGGTGTGTCGCCGAGTGGGGAAAAAAGCAGTTGAACACATGAACAGGTTGGTGGTGTACCTGGGGCTTCAGTTTAAGACTATGCTTCCTCCTCACCGTCACCCAGCCGCCCTCTTTCCCCAGCTGCTTGGGGTCTGCCGGGGAACAGCTAACGGGGCCCTCGCTATCTTCGGCTGCACCAGCTACAGGGGCCTGGCTAGCTACGGGTGAATGAAGGGTGCGGCCGAGTCTCCAATTCAGTAATCCTGGCCTCCAGAGCTGCAAATATGCTACATTTGTTACAGGTATCATTACTGCTAAAGGAGGCCGAGGAGTAACTAAACATCTGACACAATGAGCAGGAAAGTGCAGGAGGAGCAGGTGAAGTAGCCATGGTGCTAACGAGTCGGCTACGAGCTAAGCTAAGCTAGCGAAACAGTACAGAGACAGTGAGTGAATACTTTGGCTATAAATTAGGCAGTGAGCACACAGAAAGGGTGATTCAGATAAAGGATGTTAAGATTATACTATGAAAAAGGGATGTATCAAAAGATTTAAATTAAATTGCTAAGCAGAAAAGCTACTCAGAAACACCACTGTGTTTGAGCAGGAACAGGAAGTGATACTATACCACAGAGCGAGCGAACACCAAGTGTCTCAAGGTTTGCACACATCTCGAAAGGAAATTTAGCCCAATCTCAAAATCCTTTAGGTTTCCTAGCTGCCGTCTTCAGACTGGCTAGGCCACATTATTACCTTAATGTGCTCCTTAAATAGCCACTCCTTTATTGCCTAAGCAGTATTTTTTGGGTCATTGCCATGCTGGAAGACCGATCTATGACACGTCTTCAGTGTTCTGGCTGAAGGAAGGAGGTACTCGTCCAAGATTTTATGGTATACGGGCCTGTTCATTGGCCCCTCAATGCAGTGAAGTTGCCCTGTACTCTTAGCAGAAAAAGAGCCCAAAGCATAATGTTTTCACCTCCGTGTTTGACTGTGGAGATGGGATTCTTTGTGTAATAGAAATCGAGTGGATGCCAAAGAGCTTAATTTTGGTTTGATCTGACTACAGCACTTTTCTGAATGAATTATAGGTTCACCAGCAAACTTAAGATGGGCCTGTACATGTGGCTTCTTGAACATGGGGACCATGCGGGCACTGCAAGTTTTCTGTCTATTACAGCGCAGTGTGTTACCAATGGTGTTCTTGGAGAGCGTGGTCCCAGCTGTCTTCATATCAATAACAAGCCCCTCTCGTCTAGCTTTGGGCTGATCCACCACTTTTCTATTGATAATCCTTACCCCATGAGACAAGGCATTGCATGGCGCTCCAGACCGAGGTCGACTGATGGTCATTTTATATTTCTTAGATTTCCATAAAATCATCTTCTGACCATGCTTATTGCTGATGGTCTTGTGGAGGCCTAGAATCTTGTCCCTTACATCCTTCAGAAACTCTTTGATCTTGCCCATTGTGATGGAGAGGTTGAAATAAAAGAAACTGATTCTGTGAATAGTTGTGTTGTATGTTTAGGTTTTTTCTGGTCTTTTGGTTGATATTCCTTCATAGAACTGTCATAAAAAGAGACTGTTCATTTCCTTGTGAGCAGATTCAATGGGAGATCAAAGACGTATGGAGACATGTTGCAGTTTAAAATGAGTTCTCTGCACACACTGACCGTAATAGATGAGTAATTAGAATGACTCATGTGTCAGACACACCCAGGGGCATGTCCAGAAAGGTGGCATCGGCTCCCCTTGAATTATGATCAGTGTGTCATTATAAGCTGCATATAAACCTGAAAATCATGGCATATGTTTTGTACACTTTTTTTAAGTTGATTTCATGCTGTGCAGTATATGTAAATGAATACTATAGCTTCCATGTACTGCATGTTTGTGTAGCATAGTATAAGGCGTTCTTGGTTATGATAGAAGATAGTAGTATTATTGTTTCTTTAGTTTAAATTTTAGCAGTTTTATTACAAGTAGGTTTCATACACAGGATGAGGAGTCTCCAGACTTCTAGACCTAGATTTGGCCTCTTCAAGGATTATACTACAGACACAAATGTCCAGAATTAGTTTCTGGGCTCACCCTTAAGGCATGTTGGGGGTTTTCAAATATCTGGAAGAATCTTAATGTCAACAGAGCCAAACAGAAGCTCCAAAATGAAATGCTTCTCAGATTCGTCGTGGAGGTATTCTTGGTAAATCTTTACAAAAAACTTAGCTGTAGACCCAGCTGGGCTAAGACCTTAGTATTGTGATCCTCCAGGAGAATCAGAAGGATGTGGCTAGAAAGAAAACTACTGTGACAACTTTGCCACATGACTCAGATTAGCTGTTGTGGGGATTTTATGCCTCCACATTGGCGACAGCTATAGCCAGGAGGCATTATGTTCTCAGTTGTCGGTCCTTTTGTTCAGTTGTTAACAAAATATCTCAGGAACATCCTGAGGGAATTTCCTCAAATTTGTCACAAACTTTGACTTGGACCGATTGATTTAATGAACTGATTATCTTTTGGTTCTCAAGTGACAATGTGACCTCACAAAATAGATTGTGAAGGCGATGATCATGCATTTTGAATTATATAATTGCATAGTAATTCAATTATAAAACATTCCAATAGTTTATGCAGCTTCTTTAAAGAAAACCTGAAATACAATAACTTTTCCTTATACTGGAAATACACTACTCCTGCCAAGAGCATGACAGTATTGCACACAGAACAAAAACACTAGTGGTTTGGTGCGGTGTGGTGTGTGGAGTGGTGAGATTAGATGCTAATGCAAGAGAAATGTATAAAGTTGTCAAAAAGTTCTGAAGGCCCAGTACAAATTCTATCAAATAAAGCTAGCATGTCACAAAAAATCTGGAGTGGTTTGGGGTTTATTGTTGCAAATAAGGAACAGTAGTTTTGCATGAGGTACCCATCCCTGGTATGAATCAAGTATTGTGTAAATCTGGACATACATAGATGTAAATTGTAACTTAATTGGTTATAATTCTAGTTTTTATACTGGAATTGTTAAAGGTGTTGCACATTTGTAGTTTTACACCTACAAATGATCCTATAACTTTCCAGTTACCCTCTGCCAGGGTTTTTCCTGGCTCAGAATGCACTTCCTGGGGGGTGGCTATACTTTCATAGTAAAAGCATTGAGAATATGTTACCTCATTAACCAAAATCAGTGCGTTTTCCTGTCATTTTTATATGTTGTGTATATGTCTTTTTTCAGCACATTCAACCACAATTAACATTACTTTTTAACTTCAGTCATGCAAAATTTTTCAGAAGGCGCCAAGAACGACTACGTGCTGAAAAGCGCTGCCTGAGTTATAGCCTGTTTCAACAGATTGTTTTTGTTTAATGTTATCTAATACTTTAATATTCTCTCAACATTCTCATGAGTGTTATCATGGTTTTAGCCAGCCAGGCACTTTTCAACATAAAAACCCCAAACAAACCAACAAACATAAAACCCCCCATTGCGCTACCTGGCTAGCATCAAAAGACTGAGAAAATTAGCTTCTTGCCACAGCTAATTACCTACTAGATGACTCATTTAGCAGCTACTTCCACAAAATATTTGGACACAAAACAGAAACCAAGTAGTCTAGTTCACATATAACACATTTGCGATCAGGCCTAGTACGCCTGTAGTAGTTTGCTAACACACCCAACATATCAGATAAATCACTTTGTGGTTTAGCCTTTATTAGCCGCATTAGGAGAATTTGACGATCAGAAATATACTAAGAATTCTTATTAGATCATGGCGGGAGCTTTTGATCATGGCCAGGTACTTTCTCAGGTCACAAATCTCGATAATGTGACTTCAGTCCTCAGCAGTTTAGTGGTGCTGTGCTGAGCCTCTTTCCCACACAGATAGTAGGTTATTAACGGTGAGTGTATTCCAGGAATTTACAGAACGGTACAGCTAATCCTCATAAAAAGAAGATAGTGGGTGGTTTGGGAGGGGGGCAGGAAGCGAAGAGGGTTTTGGAAAGGGGGGACTATTAGTTCCAAAGTTAAAGAGTTAAGAGGAGGAAGAGAAAAGAATATAGTGAAGAAGAAACGTCTGGTGGAGAATGGTGAATCAGAAAAGAGGAAAAAAGAAGAGAAGAGAACAGCAACAGGAATCACAAGAAGCAGGTCTGTTTTAATTATTTACATGGGAGTGGCACACCTTGATCCAGTTTTATTTGCTCCTTTTTTCAATTACACTTGCGTCTAATTATATTTCAAGCTTTACATTCTTCAGAAACAATAAATAGCAACAGTAAGCTACGGCTTATTGACTGGCTACACAGTTCTAAACTGTATAAATCAAGTTATTCATAAAAAGCTCCATTAACAATGGATTTGGGTGTGTAGAGGGAGTCATTTGTTGTATATCCTGTGTTTACTCAACATATCTAGAAGATAAATGTGTTATTCAGTTCATTACTCATGCATCCTATCCTTTCCCTTTGCCACTGCAGCAAGCTGGACTTCTGGGAAATGGGAGCATTTGAAAGACATTCTTACTATTTTTGTGGTCATTTGGATGCTAATCTATGAATGCACACACTTCATTATTTATGTATGAAGAGAACAAAAATGTTTTAACAGGTATATGAGGCAAAGGAGCAGCACAATGAGGTGAAGGGAGGATACAACAGATTGTCAATCAGAGGTCAAAGCTCACATGTGTGGCATAACCAGATTTACAACTTCCATGTGGTGGAATCTGCATCCTCTTGTAATGGTGCCATGCTCACGCATAAAATCTCTGTTGCACAACATAATTTTTTTAAAATAATGAGCCATTTTTAATGGCATCGATGAAAAACTGAAGCATGGGCCACCAGGCCCTTTCATAATTAATGTCTGTTAATGAGTTCTTAATGATTGTTAAAATAATGGTGTAAAAATATTATGGTAAGTACATTACAGTTATTTATAATGAGCTTATAAATGTCAGAAATTGACTTTGTGTTATGTCTTTTGCAAAGTGAAAGAATCTTTATTTTCAGAATAATCTTTGTTTTAGTGAAAGTCAAAATGACACTTAAGTTACAGAAATTTTTAGCATCAAGTCGAAAGTAGAAAGAAAAGCAGCAGTGAGAGTATTCATACAGAAACATATGACACTGGTCAGCACTCTTGCCTCACAGCAACAAGATTCCTGGTTTAAATATTAGCTGTGGCCTTTTCTGTGTGGAGACTGCTGTGCCTCTGTGGGTTTCCTTTGTCCACAATTCAGCAGCATGCATGTTAGGATAATTAGAGATTCTAAACTGGACACAGTGTGTGATAGATGGTAAAGTGCTTTATCAATGTTTGGCTTGTACTCTAAAAGCCTACATTAAATTAGGATTATTGATTTGTTGATGTGTATAGCCATTTTTAATGCTCCAGCTGGAGCATTAAAGCTGAGTTTAATTATAAACTGTTGAGTAGTTTTTTTTTTTTTTTTTAAGTAGTTTTATATTTATTGGCACAGGAAAATGTGCAGTATAAGTGGATTTTTTAAAAACTCTGCTAAACATTTTTAAAATGAATTGCATGGACTGTAAAGTATTTTTTTTAATCCAAACCATAGTGGAATAGATAAAAAGATGTAAAAGTGTACAAGAGTCGGTACATTCAGTCACTCAAAACCATTATTACCATCATTACCGTTTTGTTGGTCACTCTAGCTCCAGTGTTGTGGCAGAGCACATGCCACCCAATGCCCCCCTGTGGACACACCTCTGCTGGACATGACTATGATACATGATATATATGATATATGAGAAAAACTCTTTGGAGAAAGAAAAAAATGGAAAGATTACAACATTCCTCATTTTGACTCTTGGGACATTACAAGCAGGTGTTACATGTCAGCAGCAGATGCTAGGTACCCAGGAAATTGAAGATTTATTTCTATAGGCCTAATACCATCTAATTGTTATGACAGAAATATGGTTCTGGTCACTACCTTCTCAGACAGAAATTAGAAACCCCCCCAGCATGTTATATAAAACCTGGAGCGACAAAAGGGATTTTTCCCATATCCACATTTACTAACATTTTATAATATACTGCATTTCTATTATTACCACTTGTTAGTTTGCTTTGGTTTTCTTTAAAGAACTATGATTTTAAAAGTTAAAAAAATGATAAAAACCACGTTTTTATTTCACATTTTTATTGTTCATCATAATGAAACAGCATCACCGATACAAAAAAAAAAGAAAAAAATCCCCTTTGTTTAGGTAAAATTACAAATCTGAATGTTCAACCTGATCCATAGGAACACTGTGAACAGCAGAAACATCAAGCCAGTGCTTCTACACGGCTGAGGGTCCATAGAAAAATAAGGCAGGTGGTTTTTCTACACCTTCTTTCGAAACACATTCTGGGGACTTGTCTGTTTTACAAATCCATGAGAAGACTTGTCATTTAAGACCAGCACGGCTTATAACAGCATTGTACAGCTTGGCTCGATCACACAGAAAAAGAAAAGAGATATGATACGAGTCTATCCGAAAGTGAGAAGAAAAGTTCAGCCAGACTGAATACCTGAGATACTAAAGTGGGTTGAAAGAGCTTTCTGATAAAAAACTGCTGTCTCTTCTCTTTATTGGATGAGCCGCTTGAAAAGACAAAACTCATCCTGAGGAAATGAGAAAAACTCTTACATTAGTAACAGACCCAGAGGAGAGAGTGAGGCAGATTTTCAAACACCTATTATTGGATATTGATACTGTACGGGTACTGCACAGGTCAAGTGACCCTTTAGTCAAGAAGCTTGGTGACTCAGGCTGTAAAAATATTCAAGTAATGCCTTGCAAATAAAACCTGACCGAAAACTGGGCTTTTTAAAGATGTCTATGACACCAATGACATGTGTCACAAGCCACTGACATACATCCAGCAACTGTGTATGATTGTCCTGGTAAAGCTTTAAGCTGGTGAACGTGGAAGGTTCTTATTCATAAAGGTATACACTTACAGTACATGTTAGTTTAAGTGTCTACATTGCATTGCACAGTGCAATAGCAAAATAACCACTTGGTCCTGTAACAGATGACTAACGTGTCTCGTAAGAAACTTCCTGTAGTGTGGTCATAAAATATTTGTCTCTTCCTGATTTTGTTGAGTGTTAAATTACATGTTTAATATCGACACAGCTTAATCGTGGCTTTAACATTCAACCCAGTGATGGTCAGCTAGTGACATAAACCCTGTTGCCTTATTTCTGAGACTCCTGGGAAAACCGTGTTGGGAAGTAGGCTGTTGAGTTAATGCATTGTGACGACAGGCTAATGTTAAAACATGAAAACGGATATATAGCGGACAACTTTTCTACAAATATACAAGCTTCAAATATAGGACCAAAAAAACAGAACAAACTACTGTCTGACAGCAAGAGAAGAAAAGGTCTAATACATACTTAGAAACTAAAACAAACACGGATCGCAGAAGAAGTCAAGTAGAATTCATCCATCAACCCGCTCACAAGCAATGAGTGTCAGTGTACCATAAAATAAAGATTATTTACAGAGCATATACAATTGTTCAAAAAGACCATGTTTGTAGGCCAAAAACATGCACATAATATACTATTTCATTTGAAATATCTATTTGTTTTTATGTACGTAGATCCGCAAAGGATCTATAAATGCTGTCCACTTTGGCTGCGTGTGACTCGCAATGGCACGGGAGAAGCGGTGAAACGGAACAAGTCTGAGGTTGTGATGCCACCATTCGCTGTTACGTTTAAGGCACCTGTTTCAAAAGCCAATTACATACAATACCAAGAATTCAGAAGGCACAATAAAATAATGAATATGATTACCGGCTGTATATTATTTTTTTAAATTAAAAAACCTGTCAAGAATTATATATAAAAAAATATATTGCTAGGGGATATCCAGATGTTTAGCTTTAGATGTTGAGGTAAAACATCTGGAGTTGCAACTTGGGATCTTGCTATTCACCCTTCAAAACATACTTAAAAATGGCTGACACCATTAGCATGGTCATCTAGGTATTGAAGCAAACTTTGTTAGTTATTATTTACCGCGCCCTTACTTCTAAAAATTACTGCTCTTTGATATTTCATGTGTGAAGGGAGCATTTTCACTTAATTGTCAAGACTTACACTCGAAGATTGATAACAATCTCGTTTATATGCCAAGTAAAAACAAAGGAACCTGGAGACTTGTTAGCCCTCGCTAGCATATTGACTGACTAGCTAGCATGATTTGGCGTAAAGTTCAAATCTGCCTAACACAGCCTCTAAAGTTTAATAACTGAAATATTATATTTCCTTAAATTAATTTCTATATATCCGTAAATGTTTAAGCATTGCGTCATACTTTTATGGAGCATTTCAATCCCTACACTAACGGCCTGACAGTGAAAGGTTAGCTTAATGTGCATACGTGAGATTGTTATCAATCTTCGCATCTAAGTCGTAACTTTTACAAAGTGTCAAACAGTTACTTAAAACTGAATAGCATATAATTATGCAAAAAACAAAACAAAGGACGTACATTCGAATAACATTCTGCAGAGGGCAAAGTTCTTCTTGAGCATAATATGGCACGAGTGAAAATAATTGTGTAATATTTAGATCAACCTATTTATATGTATCTTTTTTAGCTGACTTCTTTTTAAAATTGTCTAAAATGCATACTTATTTTTTCCCCATATAATTATTTATTAAAAAAAACAATTCAATGTTTATCTCATGAGTTCTATTGTAAGTGCCTTAATAATGATTCCAGCAGGTATATGTATACTGCTAATTGGAAATGATCATCCAGCTAAATAGGAGACAGCCTTAAGAGGCCAAGTAAGATATTATATACAACAACCATTTTGTCAGTAGATACACTTAATTATGTACATTCGTATCTTGCATATTTAGATCCATCTGTGAACAGTAATACTGAAAGCACCCACTTAATGTTGTGTGCACAGCCGAAATGAAAACGACCGGCAAGGAAGATCCTTGAGTTTTTGGAGCTGTGAATATCTAGCATAACTCTACTAAAGAAAATTGTTTGTGCGTGCCAACTTTGGCAAAGCTTCTGATTGTTAATACATATCACAGCAGCAAATCGATGTTGAATTTCCCAAATAAAAAATGGAATTAAATTGCTCATCAACCGTCATTTTGAGAAGAGATGAAAGCTTAATTGACCGCAGGAATTTTAGGAAATAGTAATAATAATTATAGTAATGGCTCTGTACACAACTACTACTGAACACAATGCTAGATGTGCTCCTTTTTCCATGAATGATGGCACACTCCAAAAGACACCTTAAAGTTCACAGAGGACTGATGGACCTACATCATCGTTCCAGCCCTTCAATAAATATCACAGTTTACAAATCTGCTTCAAGTACAGGCTGCAGAGTATCTGTTCATTGTTGTTTCTTCATAGCTGGAAAAGAATGACCATCAAGATGACGGTGACGATCTAAGGCTGTCTCGGTGGCATGTTGGCATTTTAAACCAGAGACCGTTACCCCTTGTCTGAGTTGTAATTCTTTCATTTGTGTTGTTTCACATCCAAAAAAAAGAACAAAATACCAACTAAGCTAAAAGGATCCCCTCCAGTGAGACTTTCTGGGAGGAAATTGAAGATGTCTTAACCCAGTGCTGCACTATGTCTATAACGATTTGATGAAATGAAGGAAACCAGTGGGTACGGAAAACAAGTGATTTGCTGTGGGGCAGTCAAGGTGGTGGCTGCACTTCTAAATGGGAAACTGAAGAAGGTAGAAAAGCGTTTTAATGGTGTCCCCCAGAGCCTGGGGGGTTGTGGATCCAGTCAAGAACGATAAGCGTCAAGCTGCCAATCATGAAGATGACTCCCACGACCAGGAAGATGGCCGCCTGAAGAGAGAGAGAGAGACAGAACAAGAAGGGATTCAGCTTGTTGAGATACACAGAAGGGGTCTGTGGAAATTTCTGGGAGATCACATTTATCCGGCCCTCAGTGGATAAATGGAGAAAGCTGATACAGTGAGAAAGCAGCAGAAAGCATTGTGTGTGTTTCTGCATACTTACCCCAATCTTCTGTGGGGAGCGCAACGGCAGCGACTTTACCAGGCGCAGGTAAAAGGCAGCGGGTAGGATGAAGATGAGCATTGTTGCCGCAGAGGCGCCTGCAATTAAACCGAGAGGAAAACTGAATCAGCCAATCAGGTGACAGCAACTGAAACAAACAGCCAGACCAATCACTATGAGGAGGAATTCTTTAAGACTTGAGAGGTGCTAACGAAGTCTCCTATGATGTGACGTAGCACTCGTGCAACTGTCTCAACCAAAGGTAGAAACAATGTTGAGTGATAGCTGTGTTTTTTAGACTTTTTAATAATTAAGGTGCATAACATAAGTTTTTTAAAATACCTTTAATAAAGCATCAAGTCTCATATATTATAGGCCTGCCATTAACTATTTACTTAAGGTGTTATTACTCAGTTACAAAGTAGTACTCTTCGGTTTCATTTAGGGATTACTTTTGCAAAGCTGCTTTTTCTTTTTTCTTTGAACTTTGTTCAAAGTGATCGTCTTTCCTCCAACAGAACATGTGCACAGGCATCTGCTGGCAACTGTTTATTAAAAAGGGGTGAGTAGGAAAGTGGATAAAGTGTTCTTCCTGACAATCTTAAACCTGAGAATCCTCACCAGGTAAGGATTTAACCCGACATTTTAAGCTTCTCTGTACTTCCAGCGGCTTTATCCAATTAAACGATCCCTCATCTGAAGGTGCCAATCAGGCGTGAACCGGCAAACCTCACTGACTCACTCTGGGTTCATGTGTCTTTTTGAAAGGGCAGAAATGTTGCTCTGTTCACACTCAGTGTCAGGACTCACCGATGAAGCCAAAGATGTCCCTGATGGTGGGGACAAAGATGACCAGCATGTTGTTAAAGGCCAGGATGAAGGCGGCAATGAGCAAGTGGCGAGTCCAGCTGAACTCTCGCCCGCTGAACAGTAACGTTGTGATGGACGAACGGATCTAGGAGAAACAGTGACAGAGTGGTGAATGTGGTGAAACAGTGTTTTCAGCTTTCTTGTGAATAGAGAAATAAAAGTTTGTTTGATAAAGACAATTTATTCCAACAGTTGCTCTCTTCTCATCTCAGTCAAAGAACCGAATCATTAACAAATATGCACAGCTGCCAGCCTGCGACTGAAGCCGATTCCCCACACTTGGCCAGTGACTGAAGTGTGTCAAGAGTTATGAACTTGTGTGTGTGTGTGTGTGAATCAGAGAAAACCAGGAGATCCCTGAGCTACAGGCAACCTGTTAAAGCCTGAACTGGGTGAAAGGTCGCAGGTATCAGGTAAAACCTGAGGCCCCTTTAGCCCGTAAGCCTCTGGGAGAGAGGTCACAAAGAACCCTGCTTACAGCGCCCATTCAAAACGGCTGGGGATTATCTCCCGCAGCGCAATGGAACCATGGGATTGCATCAGCCAGTGCAGAGAGGAGGGCGGGCTCAGCACTGGGGGGGAGGCGTGTCCTTACGCCTTTTTTTTTGCTGCCAGCGTGTGCTTTCTTCTCTTTGACAAACTAGTGGCTCACAGCACAGATAAAATGAAAGATTCAAACCCAAGTTTCAGAGAAAGCACATTCTTTTCACCTGGACAAGCAACTTTGTTTTACTGCTGGCAGAGTTTCACATGCCCTCTTTTGTAGCCTTTTAAACTTGAGTTAGGCACAAGATTTAGATTTGCGAAGCATGGTACAGTGGAAAACAAAAGGAAAGAAATCAAATTAACTGGATTTGCCAAAGAAGTGTTATGACGCTCTTAGCGTCCCCTCCTAACTGCCCCAACCCATACCTTTACTTTACTCCCACCAGCGTGATTAGGACTGCTTGGAAAACTAGAGCCTGGATGCAGCATTTCACTCCAAAGCTTCAAATTATTCAGCACCTGACTGTCACCTGGCACTAAGACTCTTTGGAGTGCACCCTTTGATATCTGCACACTCCTAACCTATCAGTATGGCCAGGCTTCGGTCAGTCCAAAACAAACCACAGATTAAGATCTAAGATCTACAAGGTTAAATATAGGTAGTAAATTAAAAAAAGAACCATCGGTGCTTTGTGTTTCCTTTGTGCAAGCATGTGTGACTTTTTCTGAGCAAAGTTAAATGCGTGACTGTCAAAACCAAGTGTCAACTGAAACTACAAGCAGCACAGTAAGGAAAGCCCCTTCTCAGATATATATATGTCTATATAAAAAAGTGTTGCCTCGCTGTAGAACCACTGAAGCTCTACAAACCATGACTTCTTCACTAGGCAAAAGGCTTTAATGCAGCCAAGCAAACGTGCTCTCTAGCGGTGTCCTGATTCACAACAACTGCACTGTGTGAGGCACAGACTGCCCTGCTTTCCCAGAGGTTTACATACAGAACACGCTTTGTACTTCAGTAAGAACAACATTCGGGTGTTGAGGTTGTGTAATCTCTGTCTGGGTGGTGTTTGTCCCCTCCAGCATGACACCAGTGTCATCCTTTTAGCCTAAATTCAACAGAAGACCCCTCAGGCTCGTTTGCCCTCGGCTCTTTTGGAAGCGTTTCAGCACATCTGGACTGAAATAACACAACTGTTTACAGGAGCACACTTGTTGGCCTATTAAAAAGTAATAATAATAATAATAATGGATTGCATTTATATTATATATATATATATATTATAATAATATATATTATATTATTATTAAAAAGTAAGGCATTCACACGCCTGCATTAATCATCAGAAATGACCACTCATGACACATTAAATATATTTAGCAGGAGTGGCTAACTGCAAATATTCACAGTCACATGTATATTACTAAAGCAGGAGCAGAGGAAGTAAAGAGAAACCAGCTGTAGCATACAAGCCTTTACATACATGTATTTAAACCAGAGCTACACAAGGAACGTTTTTATGTTGATGATAGTAAGTTATTACTGGCTGGAAGTGTTAATCAGCTCTCTTACAGCCGTCTTTTGTGGTTTCCATCTCCTGCTGGAGCCTGAGAACTGAAGCACGTCTGACTCCACATAAAACCCTTTCATTATATCCTGGATCCTGGCAAAGTCTTATGTGATGTGGCCTCTGTAAGCATCTATCCTTCACGTGACTGCACCGCCCTCTGCATGCACACACAAACACACACACACTTTCAGGCTTGAACGCTTATCTGGACATTTGTCTCCCACACATACAGTCTTGTCTCATCTCTTATAGTCCTCTACAGGAGTCAAAGACAGCTGCGGATAAAGCTAATGTTAATCTCTAGCTGAAGGTCGGCCACATTTTCCTACAAAATGAAGGTCAGGAGCATTCAAGACAAGATTCTCAAATGCCACACAGAAACTTGGCATAAGCATTGCTGTGACCGAGCAGTTTTTTTGATCTGACGCCGTGCATGGATCTAGATCTAGCCAGTCTTCCGGCAGTGTTATGGCAACGGTAATTGCAGGAATAGTTATGGTCAGTTAATTAAAACCTCCCCAACTTTGTGTATTTTAATCAGAACGCTGTTCGCAAATCAACTTTCCCAGTCACTTCATTCACACTGTCACCAGCTAAAACTACACCCAAGACTGACTAATGTTATGTGTCATGTCTTTACATGCAGGCATATTCAATCTAAAACCAGTTTGTAAAGCAGGATAACTAAAAGGAATTTCTTTTTAACAGCTTCAACGGTGATAAAATGGCCACGTGCACATTAGCTTTTTAACTCCAAGCCAAGGCTGCATAGCTGCCTTGCTCTTTTTCCTAATTCATCACAGCATCCAGTTTCAGTCTCATGTTTCTCTGTTGCTATCAGTTTTCTATGTCCTCTGTCAAACTCTCTCTATTTCTCTTGAAGGACTCAGCTGGATATGTTTCACACAGTGACTAGGCATGGATCATAAATACCCAGGATTAAGTTTTTTGATACGATTTGAACATACTTTCAAATATGGCCGCAATATTCAATTCAATTCAATGTATTTTATATAGTGCCAAATTTCAACAATACTTGCCTCAAGGCACTTTATATTGGAAGGTGAAGACCCGACAATAATACGATATGATAACACAACAATGCACAATAAATTCCATTACACTGTGTTCTTCATTACAACTATGTTTTAAAAAAAATCAATTAAATGTAAATTGTTTATAAATAATTAAAATGCAGTTTTAAATGTATTATATTTACATTTTAGTACGTAAAGCTAGTAATGCCAAAAAATAGTTGAGTTAAAAGAAACAGTGCTACTTATAAAAGCTAATTGTTAGCTTTAGCAAAAATTTAGCTAGGTTTTTATTTTCTCTCAAGCCTGCGATACTAGCTACACTTCATCTAGTTAATGAAAACAATTCCAGCATAAGGTTTTATTAAAATTGAAAATTTTATTTACAAATTATATAATAGTTTTAAAAAAAGCAAAATGTAAAGTGAGTTTAAGCTATAATTGAAGACTGACAGATTTAAGCTACATTGGCTTAGTTTAGATGATTAGCATACTTGTAGTGATGAAGTGCAGGAGATAACATATGAATAAAGTAAAATTAGTAAGAAACCATCTTACTGGTTTGGAAAATATTATTTTTGGAAAAACCCACAACGTTCTTGTCGCACTGGTGGGTTGATTCTTATGTAGAAAAAAAAGCTGCACAAGAAACAGACTGACTTTTATTTAACGATTAATTACGTCACAGTGGTGGTCATAGCTCCAGTCTGAACCAACTCTTGTCACTTCAATGTCAGAGTGGGTACAGATGCATATTTCTTATCAACAAAACAACACAATTGGAGGACTGTGCGGCACTGGCAGAGGTTTGTGTCTGTTTCTCTCCTCTAGCTCGTCTCACTAGCTCCACCTCTCTATTGCCCGGAAGGCAGCAGTGAGAGTGGGGGTTTTTCCACTGTCCACTCCGAGTCTGTAAACTTCCACTGCAGAGACTGAGGGGGCTGAAGGGATTCCCCTCTAACATAACAAAACACAACAAAGGAACTGAGGGGGAAGTGGCACTGTGCGGGCATAAGCACCATCTATGCGTCTAAAATGTAACAAAATGTGTAGGCTGCATGTAAGAGAGCACCGATGTACAGAAAAGCGTCTGTATAAATGTGTGTGTGTGTGAGTGAGTGCAGTGTCGCAGTGTGTTTCCATAACATGCCATCACTTGCTGCATCATTCTCTATCAGCACTTTCCTCTGATTGAATGCTGCTACCCCCTGGTGGCAGGCTGCTGTAACTTCAAGTATTTCCAAGAAGAATTCATGAATGCCCCAGCTGCTCTTCTCTATATTAAACCCAGTTTAGATGTGTGTGTGTGTGCGCGTGTGCATGAGTGCCTGGAAGCCAAAACGGGTCAGGAAACTTCCTCTGTCTAGCAGCCATTCTTGTTCTCCTCAAGTCAGATAAAGGTCAAGCTAAAATTAGTCCTTGACCATGTATGGACAGGCAAGTAAGAGGGGAAGCGTACGTGTGAATGAATGTGAAGTTGTGGTGACTGGAAATCACACACATGCAGACTTTTGACTCCACGCTGAGAGAAAGCAACATAAACGGGTGTAAAAAAGAGTCGGGCCTCACTGCTGAAATCTTACAGTGTGTATGCCTGTTTGTGTTGATATGATAAAAAAGTTTTGTTTTTTTAAAGAGCCTTCGTCTGTGCATTTGAGCTTTGAGGTGACGACACAAGCTGGAGCTCCAAACTGAACAGCGTGTTCTTTTTTACCAACGGCCGGAAAAAGCAGCTGCGTCCAGAAAATGACAAAAAACCCCCCAAAACATTCTGAATGACTGCAGTGAATACAAAACACAGTCTGTAAGCAGACTGACAGAGAGTGGCAGCAATGTTCAACATTTACAGGCGTGGTGTTTGTGCTCGTGTGCTCTGACGTAAATCAAATTAAACTGCTGCCTAAACGAGGTTCCAAATGATGACGGCGAGTGATGAAAGAGGTTAGAAATAAGCTCTAGGCGTGATATTTTACCATAAAGGTAACTTTTTCTGCTTCCAGAAGACAGGACAGAGACAGACTGTGTGTTTATGCAGGTTGTACTTACAGGGAAAAGCACGATGGGGACAGTAAGAGTGACGGCAGTGAGGACAGCCAAACGCACCAGCAGCAACATCGTGTCAAACTTGTACACTTTAGTGAAAGTGTGGAGCAACTCTGCCTCCACATTGTCTGTGATGCAGAGGGATAAAAGAGCAGTCTGTGAGAAATACTGAGACTGAAGAAGTGGAAAAATAGGAATTCTACCAAGACAAAAGACAGAACAAAACAAACAAAAACCAATAGTGCCATTTTTTCTGTTGGTTAAACTGTTGCTTTTACCATAAAAGGTGAGGTAGCCAAAGAGTGCCGACAGCATGTACATGATGAGCATGGCCAGGATGGACAGGTTAGAGACATTCTGCATTTTCTTCCGGCTCCGACTGTAGATGGCAAACACACAGACTTTTAGAGAGGTAACCTCAAAATCGAAATGTGAAGATTTTCCCTACTTTGTTAGGTGAACACAAAAGGAAGTGTCGAAAACAAACCACTTCCTGCAGAAGTAGCACCATTATCAGGTCACTTCTGCTGGAAGCAGTCTGTTAAAATGGATAACTTTACATGTAATCTGCATTTTTATTGTCAAAGTCAAGTTACATTATACATTAATTATGGTAGTGTCAGCTGTGATGTGGACACTACACTGAAGAAGGCTGAATGAACAGTCGATATTGTCCCTACCCTCACCCTCAGTCATGACCGTTAGGTAGCGACCGACAGAATGAGATTGTAGACACAAGTGGTGGAAATGACTTTTCTCCAAAGGACTGGCCTCTGCCTTAGTGCCAGTTGAGGTTGTTCGGGAAAGTGACGAGGATGCCTCCCGGACACCTCATGGTTGAGGAGTTCCAGGCATTTCCTACCGGAAGGAGGCCCTTATTTCTCTCTAGTGTGTCCTCGGGAGATTATATCTCTTGACTGGCCTGAGAATGTCCTGGTGTTTCCCCGAATAAGGTGGAGGCATTAGCTGGGAGCTAGCTCACAACTAGCACTTTCCAAATGACAGCATTACTGAAAAATCCTAATTAGAAATCCATGTTAAAGTCCCTGACAGCAGTGCATGGGGTTGTATATGAAACCAGATGAATGTAAACAATACCAGCTCTGGCAAAGGTCCACTACTATGAGGCATCCACTAATCCATACTGGGAGCAACCCACACAGACATCACAATTTTTGCCATGTCAGAATTATTAATCAACTTTTTTTTGCTTTAAACACATCAAGAATATCAAGAACTAACCATTTCTTCGCTTCCTCTGTCTTGGTAGATGTGATTGCAACGGGTCAGCGTATGATGATTTAAATGTATGTATAAGATGTTTGGTGATTTTTCAGGATGTGATGATGTAAATGTAAGTAGCGTACTTACTCTTTAAGCTCACTATAGATAGGCAGCACTTCAGGATGGCAGACGAAAGCAAAGGCCAGGATGGGAACAGTGTACGCAGTCTGAGGAAGGACGAAAAAAGTGGGGAAACGAGCCATTAAAATGATGTAATATATATATATTCAGTTTTCAGTTTTATTTGTCATATGCAAGTTAGCACAGGGTCAACATTGCAATGAAATATATATATCTATATATCAGAAGTATTCATCTACTGGGTAAAGTAGCTGTAAAACAGAAATGCCTGGTGATATGGCCTCAAGAGAAAAGAGAAGAGAGAGAGCACTAAAGAACCTTTTCCTCAGCATTTAAGACTTCTGATGCACCAGACAGTTGGACACAGCAGTGCTGCATTGCGGTCTGCTGTCTGCTCAAGTCATAAAAACTGGTATGCATAAAAAGACAAAGAAAGGAAACATATTCCGTGTCTCCAATCAAAGCATGACATGCAGACAATACAATGACCTTTACTTCTACCAGCTACTGCTTTTGTACGGTCTCATTTTTCTACTTAAAGCATGTTAAAAGTACAACAACAACAACAATCTTTATTTATAGAGCACATTTAAAAACCAACGGTATACCAAAGTGCTTAACAAAGAGCAAGGAAATAACACAAGTATCATTGTGAAATTTTATTTGTAAGAGCTGTTATTACACAAAGTTTCGGGGATTTGGAACAGAGTATTGACTTGCTTTTATGAACATTTAAAATGTGTACCCTGATTTATGATTATAATTGCCCATGGATTAAACAAAACATTTGTCACTCAAAGGCCGAAGACACATCATGAAAGACTCCACCCTAGGCCAAACATGTCTTGGCTTGGCATACTAGTTCTGTTCTATTCGAACGGTGTCTCTTCTATTCACCCCTACAGTCCCATGTTACATTGTGTACATGTTTTTGAGACTTTTCCCCAGCAACAAGATTATCTTCAACTTTACTAAAGTCTTGGAGTGTCTTATTAATTGGAAACTGATCAATGGAGAATATTTGTACATGTAAAATGACAAACCCAACAGTTCTCCATTTCAGAAGCTAGAACCTCTTAAAATAACAAACAAGCAATGGACTGTGAAGGCAAACAAAGGTTCTGCAGCAGTACAACGAACTAACCTGTGAATTGAAGACAAAGTATTTTGGCGTGCACATCTCCTCATGGTCCGGGTGAGGTTCAGAGTGTATTCCCGTGGAGTGCTGGGTATCGTGGTGGCCAATGATTGCTGGGGAAATGTCAGCATGGGAGAAATCCATCTGCATCGACTTGTTTTGTAAGGCGTAGAGTCCTGGCATATCCGAGCCATTTATGCTGAGATTGGATGAGTGGCCAGAGAGGAAAGGCAGAGGGCAGGGCAGCAGGGTTTTTTTGTATATTATCTGAAAAAGATTGACATGAAGTCTGGCTGTGCTCTTCAAAGTAGAATTGTCACATATTGTATGCTAACGTACTAGCTAACAGTTTTTTTATTACGACATCCAAAAGATATGGAGCAACATTAGCATCTCAGCAACTTAATGATTTCAACCTCCTTTTAGCTCTTTTCTAGCTTCCTTCAACTCCATAGAAAAAGAAACTGGCAACTTAGTTGCCAAATAATCGACTGAGTTCTCCAGTTAGCAGCTAACATTCTCTGTTTTTTGATGCTGTGGAGGTAGCACATGCTGAGTTTATCAAGACTGTTCACTGAAGCAGGTGCCATTACCAAAGAAGGTGCACATGAGCAGTGACAGTGAATCAAGCGTTTAATATTGTTAAAGACTGTCATCTTTGTAATTTGCATTTAGCGTCATTTTGTCATGCTACCTAGCAAGAAAACGGCAAAACATACCATTATAACGCCAACCATACTGAAGGGTTAAAACAAATAATTTAGGGACGGTTGTTTTACTGCTTAGTTGAGGTGTGAGGCTGTATCTTAGGTTTTAGTTGCACCTTCTTCAAGAATAAGAAATTGCAACTAAAATTTATTAAAATGTGGTAACAAAAAAATTCTTTGACCCTTTTCCCTACCACTTTTATTCTTTTAGGCAACAAGTTAAGTGTTGACCTGGGGAAGGTAAATATGAAAAGAAAAAACCCCTACTTCCTCTGTTAGTAGTCCTGACACTGGCAAATCGGAAATCTGAGTAACTGGCAATAGGCCGTAACATAGAAACTATTAGCTGAAAGATGCTAACATACCCCAAGTGACAAACACCTACTTACAGATGGTTTATGTTCATACTGATCTCTTCACATACAACTCTTAATCACATTATTTTTAGCACATATTCTGATTGCGCACACTCAACTTACCACACCTAGGAAGAAAACCATGCAGGAGAGGGAAAAACCACTGGTGTAGCCCAGGTAGCCTAAAAAAGAAACGAGAAAACAACAAGTGAGTGCTTTTCTTACTCTGAACCTAGATAGCTGTTTTTAATGCATTTTGATGCCTTTTCTACTATATGTGTCACTCTTGCTTGTCAGCCTTTTTAAAGAAAAACACCAACCAAGTGTGATCTGAGCAGAAACAAATTTAAATACCAACAGATGCAAAAAACCCACCATCATCATCAACAAACTCAGTTCTAACAAAAAGAATTTATCCCGTCTGCTGCTTTATGTTTTATCGTTCTAATTACATAATGTGGTCACAATCATGGTTGCCATATCTGATCCAGCTGGCTGAGGGGGCTGAGCCGACCACAGGCTTAATATCAGTGTTATATTACGGTAACTCCTAACTCATGGAGCTAACTACGGGCTGGAGTAGTGTTATTTTACTTCTGTTTGGCGAGATCTTTACACAGACAGCTGCAAGAACATGGAGGCACTGAAGAATTTGGCGAGACATAGCAGGAAGTGAACTTTACAAACCTTAGTGAACTTGGAAGTCAGTGTGTGGTGGGAGCAAGTGGATAAAGTTTACAAAACGTGAAGGAAAAGAAAGTAGGTAAAGGTCAATATGATGATTTTCACTTGTGTTCCTACCCAGATTTTTGAGGAGGGATAAAGGCAGAATGATTCCGACGGACACAAACAGCACCAGGTAATTTCCATTCAGGTACCATTCACTGCAAACACAACACAAGGTTAGACCACAAGAGATGGCACACGAACAATAGTTTGCTTCATCTTTAGAGACGCCCATTCTCACCCGGAGTTTTCTTCTAAGTGCAGGAATGCTCGGATCACTTCTGGTAACTCATACTTCACTATAAAGAGGTAGCTGGACATGGCTGCAAGAGGACAACAAGGGCAACTTCAGGTTCCACGCAAACTACAAATACTTCTTCAGAGGTGCACATTACAGATATTATTGTAGCTCCAGTAATGCAAGAAAACCCCCCACGTATGTTTCATTTAGAGACACTGATTTAGGGCTTACCTCCAATGTTCTGCATGATTATTGATCCAAATGCAGCCATTTTTCCGGGCCAGCCAAATGCCCTCTCTCCAAGCTTCTCATAGATGAGGGATCCTGCCAGAACAGAGAGAGTGACTAAGGATACCGGCCTTAACTAGACAATCAGGTGTATGTTACACAGTTCTTTAGCTATTATTACTTAGCTCCTTCTTTGTAAAAAAAAAAAAAAAAGTTATCTTTTCCCAGTGCAATAACTACTTCATACTTATTTTTTACAATCACTTGTAAAGCTACTTCTTTCTGGCCCTTCTCCGGGCGTTTTCTCATGCGTCATACTCCTCCCTGTGACCTACAGTAACCTCCCAATTAAATACTGTATATAAAATGTTATCATCTGTGGAAACGTACACTTGTAATCCCTTAATCAGCAGTCTGCTTTAACATTTAAAAATGTTTAAAGGTCTGAAGCGCAAATACCAACCTCCTTCTTTAGCAGTCACAAGCAGCAGGTGTACTGAGTATAGGGAGAGGATGGCCACAGCGATGAGGAGCACTCTGTGCAGAGAGAGACAGAGAGGTGTAGAAGTATGAAAAACTGGTACTGTGTAACTGAGTATTTACCCCTTACTGGGGTAAAAAACTTAATGACTTTTTAAGCTGCTCTGGCACATGTGTCACTCAGTTGTTTGTGTGTTCAGGGGGGATTAGGGGACATTCTGTCCTTTTAAAATGACTTTGGCATAGTTGTAGCATGACTAATGTCTGTGTCACGTAAATGCTACACAAATACATCCATAGCTGCATTCTTGAAATACCATACTGTGTGTCAGCAGTGTGATTATGGAGGAAGAAGGACAAAGTTGTACAGCTTCCTGTAGTTATTTCACACCCCGAGCTAGTTCTGATTTTTATGCCCTGGTCACAGAACAAAAAGTGAAAAGAACTTTCTGTCATCACCGCCATCACTTGGCATAAGTTGGTTAGCACACATACTAAACACTCCACCTAGTAACGCAGCAGAAAATGTTTTGGTGACACGTTTTGTCTGTCCTACCCAACCCATAATTCTGTCATCTTAAACATCCCTACAATTAATTCTATGAAGACATGAATTAATCTGTGGAGAACAATGTAATACTAACCAGTGTTTTTTTTAGCCTTCTTTTCAGGACTGTAAGGAGGGGTGACACTGACAGGGAGCTCTAACAAGCTTCAGCTCATAATTGCATTAGTTATTATTAATCCATGTCTTTTGTGCTGTCTCCCTCCCCTCGACTTAACCCTTGTATGGTGTTCGGGTCTGTGAGACCCATGCCATTTAGAGGCCGTTGCCCCTTTAGGCAGTATATACCATCAAAACCTGCAAAATATGGTATAAGGATATGTACACTTGATTAGAACTGATTTTATTTTTTTTATAACATTTTATTGACAAAAAACGAGAAGCACATTAATTCATAAATGTGATCGAACAAAGGTAAAAGGAAAAAATTAACCATGTTTGCTGTTCACATGGCTCGTAATTGGGATAAAGTAAACATCTGTTGAGTAATTTAACATAAAATTGTTTGATAGTGTTAATTGGAAAGCCAAAACTCTAGTGGGTCCACCAGACCCATGAACACTGGCTGAGTAACAAAAATACGAACACCATACAAGGGTTAAACTGGTCCTGGCAGATGGTTGCCCCTCTCTGAGACTGGTTCTGCTGAAGGTTTCTTCCTGTTAAAATGGAGTTTTTTCTTTCCACTGTTGCCATGTTCTTGCTCATAGGGGGTAGTCTAATTGTTGGGGTTTTCTTTGCTTTATTTTAGGGTCTTTACCTTACAATATAAAGTGCATTGAGGTTATTGTTGTTGTCATTTTGTAATTTGATAACTAAATTGAACTGAAATGGAATAATGGAATAAGTATATCCTGTGGAGCAATCATTTTTTTGGCATTTGAAACCCAAATTAACACCAAATCTCTATCAAAGATGCAATGCAATGCTCTACTACCCGCTAGTCCAAACATGCCCCTGTCACTTCTCTTTCCTCTGCTATGGGGATACTTACGTAAAGAGAATGATACCAGTGTTGGCCATGGCAAAGGACAGGCCCAGGATGCCGCTGCCCATAATGGCGTTGCTCAAGTTGAAGACAGACATGCCGAATGAGGCGTGGCCAGGATGCTGCCCAAAGTCAAAAGAAAAGACAAGAATTTTGTAAGGGAAAACTATCTTCAGATGAGTGATGAACTATTGATATTTGCTACATGAATCATTAATGTTAGCATCATATGTGCCCTGTTTTAGAAAAAGAAAGCTAAACATTTGGCATAGCAAGCCACCTACAGACAGATGGAAGCTTTAGGAGACAAGCTGCAGTTCTTCTGCACTGTTCTTATGGTTTTGACCTCACTCTCCTACAGCATCTCATAACTGCTAACATCTTAGATACTGTGGTCTGCCATGTGGTCTAATTTAAAATAATGAGCAGGCTGCATATAGCATTTCTACCGACAGTCTAACTGAACACATGAAAAATTCATGTAGAACAGTAAGTGCATTTGTGTGTATAATGAATACTTTTCATTTACTTGAATTATGAAGACAGGAAGATGAATTGTTGACATGTGCATATGCATTATATGATGAGTAAAACAGAATATGAAAATAATATAACAGATTATATTGGGAATCAAAATGAGGTACATGGTTGATGTGACTAAATCCTTACATATTCTTCTTCATATTTCTTCTTCTTTGGTATCCCGTTTGACAGGAACCTGCGGCTCTCTCCGTCGTCATTATCATCTCCATTAAATTGGCTGTCAACATTGAGAAAGATACACGTTAGAACAAACACAGTGAGAGGTTCACTTCAAATGTGTATCAACTTTCAGTGCTATATTTTATGATGTAACCACTTGTCATCAAATGTAGTCTTTGTGCGTAAGTGCAAGCGTGAGTGCAAGCAAAAAGATGCTCAACTGTCTATACTGGTTATACCAATCTACACTTTTTGCTCTCTACCCAGACTTCCTCTGAAGTAGAACCAAGTTCAAATGACTGATGAAATATGTAGATTTCTTTTGCAAATCATTAGTGTTAGCATTCAGTGTACCTTGATTTGGCAATGTGCAGGAAACAAATAGACATTGGTGCCACTTATAAAAGATTTGTTAGACACAAGAAAAAAAAAATCTACCAACCCATAGTCCTCCATCCAGGACTATGGCCATCCATAAACTGACTGTGAAAAAGATATACATTAGCACATGCAGTCTCTGAACAGCAGTTAATTTCAAATGTATCAAAATGTATCAACTTTCTGTGCTATACTTCACTGTTAACCACCTAAATCTATAGCCGTAGTCTTTACGTTTAAGTGCGAGTGTAAATGCAAGCAAACAGAAAAGAAGCTGGACTGGTTATGCTGGTTATCTGACGACATTTGTGTGTGTCAGGGTTTTAAATGTAAACGTGAAAAATGTAACCACACCTCTTTACACCAATCTATGCCTTTCTTCATTTGTTCTTGGAAACACATCAACTCTAACAGCTCAGTTTTTTTAAAAATTAGCTACCCACTGTGGCAAGGGAGCAGCTGAAAGCAGCTAGCTGGACTGAAACACCTTCCCAATTCAATAACCACCAGTGTGCCTCACCCCGATAAACACATTATTTACATGCAATTAATCTGCCGTCTTAAAGCCAAAAGACAGACATGCCAAATGAGGAATAACTTTGCAAGTGCAAGCATAAGTGCAGGGAGCAGAAAAGGTACTGGACTATATTTGTCATGAATCTAAACCTTCTGTAAAAGATTTGTCAGACACAAGGAAAAATCCACCCTCCCATAGTCCTGTGCTACTTTTATAAAGTTCTTATTATCACCTTTGTCCTTCTCCGTCTTCATTATCATCCATTAATTGACTGTGAGGATTGAGAAAGATATACATTAGCACATGCAAACAGAGCTAATGGTTAATGTCACATATATATCAACTTTCTGTGCCACAATTTGCTTTTAACCACCAGCGATCAGCTGTAGTCTTTATGTTAAAATGCAAGTGTCAGTGGAAGCAACAGAAAAGAAGTTGGACACCAACCTATGCCCAGAAAGAAAAGAATGGACAAGAATCTGTAATCATCATCAACCAGCCTAAAATGAGTAATAAAATATGTTTATGTTTATTTTATGACTCGTTAGTGTTTGCCAAGTCCACTAGTCTGAGTGGATGCTATGTGCAAGCAAACCAAAGAGTTATATATATACATATGTTATATTGACTGGCAGAATAGAGAAAGCTATACGTCAGGACATGCAAACGTCGCTAATGGTTCACTTCAAATATACGTCAACTGTGGTACATCTTTTTTGTAACCAGCTGCCATTAGCTGTACGGTTTATGTTTGAATGCAAGTCTTAAGTGCAAGCAACAGAAAAGAAAGTAGACCCCAGTCTATACCTTTTGTCAAGAGGTTGTCCTCAAACACACCAACCTTCACCAATCTATGCCCAGACAAACACTTATATCTATTTCATTAGTGTTAGCTTCAAGTGCACACTGATTTGTCAACGTGCAGCAAACCAAAGGCTTTGTTGCTGGAGCTGAAAGATTTGTCAGACAGAAGGGAAAATCCAGCTTCCCATAGACATGTGTTAGTAATATAGAGTATTTATTATCATACTTCTGCTGCTTTGGTATCCCATTTGTCAGCAACACATTGCTTTCTCCATCGTCATTATCATCCACATTATATTGACTGATAGGATTGAAAAAGATATACATTAGGACACAAACACAGCTAGTGGTTTAATTCAAATGTATATCAACTTTCTGTGCTATGTTTAGCTTTCTTTTTAGCAACCTGCTAACAGATGTAATCTTTATGTCTAAATGGAAGTGCCAGCACAAGCAACAGCAAAGAAGCTGAACTGGTTATGCCACTTGTCTGAGGTCATTTGTGTGTCCACGTCTCAACTGTACATGGAAGCTATGTGTAAAAAGATTCACTGTGCTGCTTCAGACTACAACGTATGTAATTTATTCTTAGAAACAGACCTAACATTGCAATTTATTACTCAGCAGGTGTCCTGAAGTGATGCAAACACAGAGAGTCATTCATTGAAAACATTAACCATGTTACAATTTATGATTTAATCACCTTTATGTGCAACGAGCAGAGAAGAAGCTGGACTGTCTACACTGATTATTTGACACCAATTTACAACTTCTGTCATTTATTCTTACAGACGCACCAACGCACACCAATTTATACCCAATCATGGTAAAGCAGGAGTTCAGAGATCAGCTCGTGATCAGATTACCATAACCAGAGGCTTGCCCACAAAAATCCAGCCTTCTCTATTCTACTGATTTTAAGAAAGACATCATGGTCGCTGACCTGCTCATGGTGGCCTTCTCGCAGTCGGTGGGCTCTGTGAGTTGTTCATCAAGGCTGTCGTCGTCAGCCACTGTGGAGACTTTCCTCAGTTCCATGCGTTCCACAATTCCCGGCATAGTGGTACAGAGAGCAGGACCAGAGGCAGAGAAATGTAGCTTTCTAGGATTTGCAGGGTTTAGACTTCACCGGCACAGGATACAAGAACCTTGTCAATGACCTCAGCTATATCTTGTTACCGTTGAGAAAAGTCCTGAAACAATAAAGGAAAAACAAGAAAAAGTTTCAGTAACAGAATTGGCTTTGAACATGTCTGTTTATATGTTGCTCTCCTTTTTTGCTGCTCTTAAACTATTCCGAGAACTGGAATATGCAACTGATTACAGGGGCTGTCAGTGGTTTTATTATCTGCCCTTATCAGGTTTTTGGCCTTGATGAGGAAGGCACACAGAAAGCCTTTTTGGCAGAAAGCCCTGAAGGCAAACTTAAACATGGTAAACCATGATCTTTAACCTTTAACTATCCAAGTACTTTATGGCAGAAAGAGTTTCCTGTAGAAAGCCCCGGGGGCAGACCACTCCCACTAGAATAAAAAAATCCTTTAAGGTAAAAATTGAGCCCTCTACTCTGGAAACCATTTCCTGGAACTGAGGGGCTTTCTACCAGATCATATGTTCCTTGGCACTTGTTACACAGCTTCACCTGTACCAGGAAGGCTGCCCTTGAGTTAATTTTATTGCCTTTTACATTTCACACAGGCTGAATTAGTTGTGTTAATGACTAAAGTTATTTGTATCTCTTGTCTCTTTAGGAAGATATCACAACCAAGTGCAGACGTACATAATGATTGCTGAGCGGAGCCGAGTCAGCTCCAGTGACCTGAAACTAGGTCATGGATATAGCATGTCCGTGGGGTCGTTGGACCACCATCAGCTGCCCCCTTGATAATGCATGAGCTGGTTTACACAATTTCGCCCTTTAACATTAAAGAAGAGAAATGACAAACCACTTAGGGGCACCGCCTTCAATTTCTGTAGTGTTCAAGTTATGTAAGAAGGAGGTCAACACACTGAAAGAAGACAACGTGATTATAAACGAAAATAGCAGCAACGTGATTTACAGTGCTGTTTTTCCCCCTCACACAAAGAGCTCTTTGACTGAGTTGGAAGAAAGATCCTAAGGGCGACTCACTAATGAAAAACTACAAGGAAAACACAAACTAATGCAACGTGTACACGACCAGCCAGAGCTGTGACACCGATGAACCCATGAGAAAGGACACTCCTGACATCCTCTTTTGTTTCACGGCATTCACAGCAGTAATGATGAGGTGAAATGCTTTGACCAGAACAAATATGTTAATGTGAAGTTAAAGGAACAGCTCGGCAAACCACATTTACCCAATCACACAGCTCTTTCTTCTGCCATGAACTTAACATACACTCATGGATTAATTGATGTGCAACTGTGGCAGTGTGCATGAGTCAACATGCAGACTGATAGAGCTGGAGTAAGCTGAACCACCAACCTTCTGATTAGGGAATGAGTCACACTACCATCTAATGCACACACAGTAAAATAAATGCAACTCTCATGCCTCTATCCCAAATACGCAGCTACAAAAAAGACAAAGATAAGCAGATATTAATGGTACAATATGAGACTTCTGTATCACTGCAACCCCGATAGAAAAATTTGCATTCCTTTGGACTTATGTTTTCACTTGTTCATTAAAAGTGTTGTATTTGGTTCATTTGTAAAGCCTGTTTGGTCATCTTGGGCCCATTTTCAAGTTAAGCTTTTTTTCCTCAGTCTTCCTCGTTGGGTTTTGTGCAAACATTTCATACACCACTGGACCAGGTAAACTGTAACACTGCAGACTTTCACTGCTCTTCTAAAGCCCATCCAACAGCTTGCAGCAACAACTGGTGAAATAACCACTTGCGACACAAAGTAGGTGGATCCCAAGTTAAACTTGACTCAATTTTGAGGTGAATGACTGAAGTGACTGCCAGTGTTTGACTTACATCAGGGTAGTAAATACAATCGAACATTACATTCACAACCAAGACCTGAAGTGTCTGTAGTGCCCCACCGTCAGTTACAAAGCAAAACCTAATGGGCAAATATGTACATATGGACAGGTCCTTATTCTACCTCGATTACCTTTATGCATAATGATAGTTTTGCTTGTTTGCACTGAATCAAACAGTGTTTCTCTCTGTTTTAAAAAGTCCTATGTTTTAAACCAATCATTGGGTTTTTCATGCAAATTTCTGATAATGCCACAACATGACAACAACTGTAACATCAACGATGAACAAAAACCTTCCCACAACCACCTGATGACGATCAAGTGGAGCAGTAAAAACATAGTTGAGCTACCATCCATCCACAAGTGGTCAGTCTTAAAGACAGCCGATAGAAATACAAGGACCTGCAACTTAAGCAACAGCTTTTAAAGAGGGAAGTGGTTGAGCCACTTCAAAGTGTAAACAAGCGTTTGCAGTCAAAACTTGAGCTCTTTTGCATACACTACCAGGGGTGTTCAATGTCCTGGCCAATGCAGTTGAGACCTTCTTTCACAAAAACTTATTGTTACTGACAGGTTGTTGTACTTTCTGTGAAGTAAAGCCATAACAGTTTTGAGCCAACAGAGATTAGGTGGCTGTGTCATCATTAAAAGCCACATCACACACGCCGCTACACCTAATCTCTCAAAGTCCTTGTCTGCCGTGCTGTTAGAGGGAAATGGAGAATGGGGTTCGCTCTCTGCAGCCAAGAGGATTAACCTGTCAAGCTGGGTTAAAATGATGTGTTGATACAACCATTACTTATAGAAGCCCACATTAAGTACTTCCCACCATCTGTAAAATTAATCTTTATAGGTTGCTGGAATTTGTTCATCTTTTTTCCAAACCCGAACCATCTATCTCACTCCTGAGGCCATGCTAGGTAAAGCCACATACAGAAACTTCAAACTGCTACCAAAACATTTTTAAAGACTCCAGAGACAACACACAGTTCATACAATATGCATTTAAAGATGTTGGCGTTAATGGCCAATCTGCTCACTAATACAAGCAGAGTCCTTGAGTTTTAGATAGCAGAGAGGCACCAGATGGCCAACTGTGCAGTCATGAGATCTGCTGCAGAAACGAGCATGCAAATGTCTGGATCTTCTGAAACACAGGAGGCTGTAACCTATCAGTAATCACCCTTCCTGTTGTTAATAGCTAAAAACATAAACAAGCACCGACTTTGTTCTTTCAACACATTTCGAGGCAAATGATCACATGGCAGCAGTCATTTTAAGTTTCTTTTGATTTATAGAATATCTGCTATAGTGCTATAGACTGTATGCAGTCATGGTAAGATAAGACATTGGTTGTCAAAAATCTAAAGTGTTTGGCAAAAAAGGAAAAGAAGCCAGGTGTAAAAAATACAGTAATTTGTAATTTTAGAATGAAAGCACTTTACCCATTTAGTCTGAAACCAATCGTCTTCAGTGTACACACAAACTCTTGCATCAGCCACAGTCTACAAGTCTTGGCACGAGCAAACACACCCCTTAATAGCTAAGTGAGTGAAGTCAATGCTCTAAACTGCTACGTGTTACACAGAAAATTCCTTGAAAGCAAACATTACACATGTTTCTGTTTTATCCCCCACTCAACATTTGCACAACAGAGGTCCTACCTGCTGTGCATGGCATGGCTCACTTTTTCAAGAAAAAAAATCTCCCTAAACAAACAAGCTCACTTACTGAAAGGTTTCTTAAAGCGGTTCTAGGAAGGTTCCTTTTTTGTCCTCCCTTTTTGAATGAGTAGATTTGAAGAAAAACAGACAGAAGACAGACGAGTGGATGGGTGAGGCGCTGTGGCCCTTTTGTGACAACTCAGGTAAGACGGGAGGCTTTTAAAAGAGAGGAAGGAGGGCCTCTGTCAGCCAATCAGGATGTGCACAGTTGGCTCAGGCTCCTCCTTTTTTGATCAGTCATAAGCAGGGTCGTAACCCTGATAGCTCACCCCCATCTCCACCAACACCACCCACTCGGTATGCATACATGTATATACACATCCGCCTGAACAAATATAATTGAGGAGAGCACACGGAGTATAAACTATGTACACTGAAGGACAGATAGAGCTACACTGTAACGTGGCCAATTTGATCATCAGCATCGGACTGAAGATACTAGCGTGCACCAACTCTTAAATACCCTCAGCAGCTTCAAGACACGACCACATGATGGGCCACATGACCACTTGTAAATGGACCTAAGTCATACAGATCAAACACAGGTGGTCTGTATGATTTAGGTCACAGAAAGCTGCCGGCTGGACTGGTCTTTGACACACACACACACACACACACACACACACACACACACACACACACACACACACACACACACACACACACACGTACACAAAATTGCTTGCACATGCAGCAGGCACACAGATGCCCAGACACAGACATACTGTGGGCGACTGTCAGTGTTTTCAGTAGTAGGCCGTGCCACAGGCTGACCAATCAGACGGCTCACAGTCTGGATGTGACCTGGCGTGCCCAAGGTCATGTTTGTGTCAGAGATGGGATTTTTTTTTCTTTTTTAACTTTGTAATACAGTTCAAATAGAAGAAAACAGACACACGCACAAATCACTTAAGGTACAAAGACACTAGTTTCTTCCTCAGATTATCGGGCATTGAGCTTGTAAGTGCTGAGCCATTAGCATGAACCCAGTCAATGTTTTGGGAACACTTTGTCATTTAACTGGCAGAGCCCACCTACTGCTGGTGTTTGTCACCACACTCTGGCTATTCTTTGTCTAATTCTCCATTATAAAGTTTGCTAAAGTGATTGCCCAAATAAGAGATTAGGTAACCATGTAGTTCTTCCAGAGAGTACACGTTGTTACTCTCCCGCTTTAGCTCCATGTCTCTAGCAGGAGAATAACAAAGTATGTTGAAATCAGGTGGCTGACAAGAGGCCATGAGGGACGTTTCCATAATGGATCGAGGGTTTATTAACCTCCAATTCTGACTAAAACATCGTTGGCACCATCAACTTTAACTTCTCTCTGTATCTTTGTTGTGAGGTGAAGCCCAAACCTCTCAACTCTATGTGACTGGGTGCAAATACCAAATAACTTGCAAGTAAATCATTAGTTAGATGACACTCAATCTAGATGGTCAAATAGGACCAAACCCAGGCCAAAAAACATGCATATTGTAGTATTACAAACATGTGAACTGTGGAAGATGACTAAAAGGGGCCTCTAAGTATTTCATGTCCAGAGTGAGTTAGTTCTATCCTCTAGGTGCAAAATCTGTCAGCACGTGTTTGTAAGTAAGTGCTATGTACATCATATGATACTTAGCAATTATATTTGTGGAGATCCCTTCAAGATAATCTCAAAAATATTCAATAATACATACATTAAAAATATAAGCTTAATTCAAATGACTAAAGTTACTTTAAACATTGTTTTGCAAACATTCTAAAAGTTAGAGGAAAGTTGTCCTGGCGTGCTTGCGTCAAACTAAGTCTGTTACACAAATTCACACACGTCACAGTAGCTGTAAATTGCAACCACATTCCTCCACCTGAAACCACAAATTCAACGTAATGAGGCAGTTTGGATGTACAACGGTAGCTGTTAAAGAGAAGCTGAACCAGCTGGTTCATACCTGACACCAGTAGCCTGCCAGCCTCTCTTGGGCTTTAAACGATTGAAATGAACAAAAAGTTATCATTCAGCAGGAATGACCGCTAGTTGTTAGCAGGTCAACAAAATGAGTCATTAAGAATCAAACTGCTCTTCTTATGATGCACTTTGCTTTAAAAATTAAGCTACAACCAGCCGCAAAACTTACTGTTAAAAAGCAATTGGGTACCCTGCCACTAGGTGAAGGTAAAACAATATTCTGGGTAACAGATTAAATAACAAACTGTATGGTGATTTTCAATACAGGAGTTCATGTCTATGCTACAGCATTGTTTAGTCCAGGGGTGTCCAAACGTTTTTCACTGAGGGCCACATACATAAAAATATAGGAGGTGCTGGGCCACTTACTAGAAATTAGGTATATAACCTTAACTTTAGTGTATTAAAGTTAGAAAAATCACTTAAAAGTGGTCGAATATGTTATATTGCTGAATATAATTAAAGACAAAACTGCCTTCATCACAGCTTTTCATACATGGATCTTTATTGATTATTCAGAAAAAGCGTTGGTAGCTCATTCTCAGAGCAGCAGCCTCAGATTTCTTCTTAGACAGAAGATTTACAGCACAGAGAAAAAAACAATAAAGGGGAAAATGGGACGGGGACATTTCAAGCTTGTTATTTAAGTTATTAGGCTTAGCAACACACCTATTAACGTTCGTTTGAAACCGTTATCAACATTAACAGACTGAACTGGACTTAATAACAGGAGTGCAAATAATTTTAGTAAATTATTCTGGTGAGTATCAGCTGCGCTGGGTATGTAAATCGGGCCATCCAGCTGCGGTGCTGATCCGACGCCACTCGTGCCATAACTCCGGATCTGCATCAGATGAGATCAGCTGACTTTGCGTGTGCGTGAGCTGTGCACAGCAGTGCGTACTCTGTGTGTTAACAAGAAAAACGCATATAAGAAAGTGGTGCGCAAAAGCAGGGTAGTGACAGAATTGATGCGCATTATTGATATTTGAAGCACGTGTACCTGCACATTAACACACGGGTACTGTGGAATATATTTTTACTCACCTATAGCGCTCGTGCTCTCGTCCGCTCCCTGCAAAAAATTAGCAGCTGTGCGGTGTCTGTGGCATCGGTGCTCGGATCGCATGCGATGGAGTAAAAATCAAAAGCACAGCTTTATCAGACAGTTGCAGTTTAATGTTGGCTGACGAGTCTTCAATGCATCGCACAACTGGATTTCTGGACATGCTGACGTTGTTGAAGTCCTGCACTGTTTCCGGGCACATTATTTCGGTGCCTTTAACGAGGCCGTGTTTTATGAGGTCTCCATTTGAAAAAGGCTCGCCATGTCTTGCGATGAGTTGGGCGACCTCATAGCTGCTATTGGAGCCTTTTCCTGGACAATTTGAGCACGAAAAAAATACTGTTGCTGACCCCGCAGGACAGCTAGCCTTTGCTTTAATTTCTGCTCTCGCTCAGCACCAGCGTAGGATGCATAGGCCTGATGTTTGGTTTCATAATGACGTCATACATTATACTCTTTCATAACTGCCACAGTTTCAGTGCAGATCAAACAGACACACGTCCCCTTGAATTCTTTGAAGAAATATTTACTCTCCCACCGTGTCTGAAATTTTCTGCACTCACTTTCTACCTTTCGCTTCTTTGGTTCTGCCATGTTTAGTAACTTGGGGTAAATTTCTTCTGTGATTGTCCTTTTTGGTGGAGCAACTGCCTTGATCAACAGTAGCTCCCCCTGGTGTTAAAACTAAGAAGTGTAATACACTCAAGCAAAAGTTGACGTGCGGGCCATTTTCTATTCTATTTATAAAATTACTTGCGGGCCAATTAAAAATGGATCACGGGCCGTAGTTGGCCCGCGGGCCGGAGTTTGGACACCCCTGCAGTTTGGACACCCCTGGTTTAGTCTGTTGGCAAATTGATATATTTAATCACATTTAGAAAAAGTAAAAAAAAAAAAATAAAAAAAAATAAAATAGGGGTGGTAGACATTGTTTATAGAAATCGACATAAATATGGGCCTCATTGTATGTTTACATGCAGCAAACTCTACTTACCTGCATGCATGCATCAATGGCCAACTACTACACTCAGTCTGACACTGACCACCTCCATTGAGTGCATAATAAAAAATTAGAATGCGAGGAGATTTTCATACCTTAACTTTCATTTAGTTATGGTTTCATTATGGTTTACCTGCACATCGGCAACATGCACCAGACAAAAATGCATATAATGCTGAAACAAAGGTGAATTTGTAAGCTGGACTAGATCGCAGAGCCTAAAATACATGTATACAGTTATCTGACAACCTTTTGATATGGTTGCTAAATACAGTCAACTTGACTTTAAGTTAAGTTACCGTGTGAAAGGATGTAATACTAACACTGGACTAATACGTCACACTCTGGAGATGTCAAAAATGAGTATACTCAATATTTGCTAAATTAGATGTTAATGTTATGAAATCAGTATAATATGAAGCTTTTATAAAGTGTTACTATGCATAAATGCTAGAAATTAGTGATTTTAACCTGTTGGTCGGAGGTTGCTAAGGAACACGATGACACCCGACGAACAAACGCCACATTCCAACCAGAAATACCATCAAGAGCTAGAAGAACAGTGTGTTACTACCTCAGCCAATCCCTGCTTTCTTAAACTCGTGAAACTTTTGAAGCACAAAACAGGTTTGCTAACCTTAGGTTTGCTAATACTTTCCAGTCATTTCACAACTGCCAAAAAAATGAAATCCTATGATAGATGGATGAACAATAAAGTGTTATCTCTAAAGTCTTATCTGTCAAGAGAAAAGGCCATACAGCCAAGACTGGAATCCACAATGAGTGATCTCGCTCATTTTGTAAACAGTCCGACTATGTACTGATAACAGATAACGACAGCTGAAGCTCAGGGAGCTAAAAGTTCTTTTTCATGAGCGCAAAAAATACCAAACTGTCCCTTAAACCAATGAAGTACATCTGCCTCTGCTGCCTAAGAACAGTGACAGAAACCAAAGCATTCTGCATCCGCAAAGAGTTATGACAACCTAAGCATAGCTACTGGTGAGGCGTGTCATCTGTGGATGGTTTAACATTCACTTGTGTCCCTGCAGCAAGAACTATAACCACATATGAGAGAGTGTGAGAGAGGCACGCATGCTCCTTCAGATCATCCAGTTTGTCAGTGTTTGCACTTGGGACGAATTCATCATGTGCGACATGTGGAAGACAACTCCCTCCTCCCTTCTGTAAATTTCCCTTGCTGTTGCGCTGGAATCAAATATCACATTTTCACATGTTGAGTGCATATGAACAGACTATCCTGGAAGGCTGCGTTCATGCTATTGACATCTAGTTTGAAACTGAGCCGTCATTTTCATATTTTCTGCTACAATTAGGAATGGTTAGGAATCTATTCCTTGATTTTGATGTTCCATAGAGAAGTTTGATTTTTAATGTTCTTCTTCTGCAGGATAAAGTAAGCACAGAGGACTGAGTGTTCCCAGAAAAGGTGTGGTGGCTGGTAACTTTTTTTTTCAACCTCAGTCCTGAGGTATTCCCTCTAGTCTGGAACAAATAATCATGTAGAACAACTCTCTGGAATAAGGGCAACTTTATACTACATCCAAAATGCTAGGTTAGCTGGTTAGACAATTCCTTTCAACTGTTTTCCAACATGTTCTGTTCATTTCCCGTTATTGTTTCACAGTGACAGGCTAGACGTGTGGAAGTAAAGAAGAAGACGGGATTTGAATGCACCTCTGTCATTTCATGTGATCACAGTGACGTATGTGGCCACTGAAAACAACTACAAACACTTTTTGACGTAGCCAAACAGCACATGGTCTGACCTATTTCTAACATAATATGGAACGGCCCTTATTGCCTGTGACATTTAAGATACCAGTTTGTGTCCACTGTTGGGCGGCAGCAGTGTGTGAAGTGAAGGAACGAATAGTTTCATTTATTCAAAAGAAACTGTTACATAAAGATGGAGATTTCTATGGCGAATGTCAAACAAGTAACACACAAAAAACAACCAAAAAAAAGCCCATATTGACAAAGACTTTGACCTTAGACCCAAAGTAAACACCATATTGATCTTTTGGACATAAACCTGGTGTGTCCAAACCTGTTTGTGAACCCTGGAGACTCTCTCTCTGTCCATCTTATCAGTTAATATCGATCTGCCAGCTCATGTCTGCTAATAGTGACGACAGCATTTTGTTTTGTAACAATGTGTAATTCTTCGCAAGCTCAAGGTTTCGCCCTTGACTCTAGCTGGAGGGGTGGACGATGACTTCAGAAAGGGTTAATAGGCCAGAGAAGGGATTTTGTTTCCTGTTACGTCAAAGGTTCCGTTCTCGATGTCTTCAGTTTCAGTTTGACTAAAATTAAGCTAAAAGACTAAAACCAATTCCATCTGTGGTCTTTTCCACCATGAAAAATAACCCGTGGGTGTAATTTGAGAGCTTGGAGCTAGTAACTTTTGTTAGGTCACCTGTATAAAGACGTCACTACCCGATGCACAGAGGAGACAGACTGTTCTCTCAGTAGGAAAACACATTTACGAAATAACCTGCTTCTTTTCACGTTTCTCTAGTTGGCACCATTTTGAACTCTGGATATCTTCATCACGCCATAGTAAGAACTTTGCACATAACAGTCTGCATTTTAAGTTCACTTTAACACAGAACTACACTGGCTGCTTATGTAAAGCTGACACCTTCGTCCCTAGCAGCTTTATAAAATGTAATTGAAGCATGCAGTAGGGCTGCACGATTTTGCATTAAATGAGAATCACGATTTTTTTGCTTAGAATTGAGATCACGATTCTCTCACGATTTTCTTTTCCAGTATAAATATTTATTGCACTTATTAACTGCACATCAACTTCATAACAGTTGAGACTGAACATAAAAACAATACATGAACATAAAAACAATAAATGTCTCACATTTTGTCGTTGCCGCAAAATGTTGTATTGCTTGTAATCCCATTTCGACCGTTGCTCGACACTGCGTGTATAGAGCAGGTAGTGCAACATTTGAAAAATAGTTGCGGGACGGCACTGTGTAGCGTTTGTCTAGGGTGTTGATCATCTTCCTAAATCCCTTGTTTTGCACAGTGTTGATGGGAGCCATATCTTTACCCAGGTGATAAGTGATAGCCTCCGTAATTTCTTTGTGCCTGCGGGAATATGGAGTTCGACGGGTATGGGGAAGTGCTGTATAAGGTTCCCGTTATTGATGTGGTTGACCGGGACGGATTTTCTCCTGTCACTTTCTTGGCCTTTACAGCTTCGTCATCTCTCACGTGCTCTCCGTTGTTTTTTCCCTGCCAGCTGGCTTCGGTATTACGTGGTATAAGGCTCCGCCCTTGTAATTTGTTGAGCAGGAAGAGTGAGCGCTTGTTTTCATGCAGATTATGTCCCGGATCAAAATGCGGTACAATCGTCATCATTTTTTTTAAAATCGTTGTCATTTGGAAATGAGATCGCATATAAGTATGAATTGAGATCGCGATTTTCTAACGATTAATTGTGCAGCCCTAGCATGCAGTATTGAATTACGAGAAACAGAGAAAAGAGTCTTTTACACTACACAAGCATGAATTCAGGTCACTTTAATTACATTAACTGGGTCTAAGGAAGGAATTGCAGAAGAAAACTGGAGAATATTTTAGTGACCATGAACCTGGTGTGCTCTGATTATTCAGAGGCGCTATGTGGGATATTTAGAACTACAATCATATCAAGTCCTCTGCACTAATCTCTTGCTAAAGCACTGACTCATAGTTCCAATTCCTGGCAGAGAGATAAATATATATATATATATATATATATATATATATATATATATATATATATATATATATATATATATATATATATATATATATATATATATATATATTCTCTTTTCATGCACAGTGTTGCCTACATGGAACTCATGTTTACCTTTGCAGGGACTTGCTAACATTAGCTAAACTCTGGGTTACTCTGGGTAAATTAGAAATGCTACATTTTTAGGAAAGGCAGAAGTATCTTAGGAAGTCTGTATATTGTCCTTGCTGCAGAGGTTTTAGATGAGAATATTCTAAAACTCTCAAGTCTGCAGGACAAATATGAATGCAGAGTTAGCATGGGGAGACAGTTAGCCTAGCTAAGGCCCCAGTCACACAGGCCTATAACCAGGTTGTTAACTGCAGAGAAACCACTGATCATGAGGGGAAAACGTACATTCCCCAACAAGTTGCAAGTGGTTGAGAGCAGTCAATGTGATACCACTTGCTAAAGCCCCATTCACACAGGTGTGTTCCGCGAATGCTTGGCAAGTGGTTGCAGTGTCACTAGCATGAAATTGCGTTGCAAAGAGGTGTACAACTATGGATAACAGCAGCGATCTGCTAACAACTAAGGAGGTTTTTGAAGCAGTACTCTTTTTTATGACCAGTTTCACCTGGTGAAAGCCAGCAAACTACAGCAATCACTTGTTAATTGGTTGAAAATTCACGGGTCGACAAGTCTCCGGCGCTATGTGACTGACACCTAATATGCTTGCAAGCTGAAAAAAAAAAAAAAGCTTACGAGTTTCTATCACTCCCTCTCTTTGCCTTTTGTGGTTTTCTCCTTGACATTTACCCCAGTTGTTCCACAATCAGTCAACTGAGGAATGCCATCTAAAACTACAAAAAAACTAAACAAAAAAAAACCTAATCAGGAACCACACCTTATTCCCTCCACAGGAGTTTTTAAAGTGCTCAAGCAGCTGTTTTGGCAAACATCCCACAGTGCTTAGAGGACACTGAACCCCTGCAGCTGACCCCTGACCACCTCGTTGGCGAGAAAAAGAAAAGGGGGAAATTCCCTCCAGGGTTCTGCTAAGTTTCACATTAGAAAAAAGCTGGATTACTGTATACAGGCAGGTGGTTACCTCAGTGAACAGCCCAGGTTTGTAAATTATGCAATCATTCAGTTCACACATTATACAGTGTATTACCATTCCCATTGAATGTGCCGACAGCATTCTGGAAAACTGCCAGTTGCTTCTGTGCTTTGTGGCAATGGCTCAATGCATCTTTGTATGATATCCATTCCTTTGAAACTGACACGGCATCTGGCTTGTGGCTCATTTGCTCATACTCCAAGTTAGATCAGCTAGTGCAGGCAATATTTCAGCTCCCAGCTGCGCAGCGGGATCTGACCTACATGTGTCATTCAGGTATCCATGGAGTCAGTGAGGAGTAAGGCTTCACGAGCTCCAAGCTCTAACATGTGCAGGAATTTCCTTCCCACCTTTACCTTGGAAAAGCAGTTAAAATAACTGTAATGGCTGCTTTCAGAGACCTTTACAGTCAGCTGGTGTAAGACTGAAAGGCACTGCACTGATATTAAACATGGAGGTTGGTTTAACCAGCGCACAGCTAGTGAAATAGTTGGAAACTGCTCAGTTGGTACGCGAGCCGCAAAACCTTTTCCAAGCTTGCAACATGGAAACACGCTTATGTTATGCTTCTACAATCCTTTGACTCTGACCATACTCTTTAAAAAAAGTTTACAGTTTAGGAAGTTGTCAAACTTCATTAAAGCGCACTTCTGCTCAAGAGCTGGAATGACCCACTGCCATTGAGGCAATGGGTCATTCCAAATTTCTTATAAACTTAGGTTACACATTTACTCTGTAGTAATTATTAGAGCTGCAGCCAGGTAATAACTTCGCTTCAATAACTCATAGCCATTACGTCTCCACACAGTCTTTACACCATGAGTGTGTACCACCACCACCACATTCCTCAACAAAAACACGCCCCCATCTAGAAACTTAAATATCCATGTAGGTGGAGTCATACTCAGATCTCTATTATGCAAGTAGGGAGAAAAGAAAAATCTAGGCCTTGGATTGAAAGTGTACAGTCACTGTGTAGCAACTGGGTATTTTTAGCTTTCAGAATGGCAGTGACAGAACCTTAAGTCACCACTTAAATACGCCCAAGCCTGCAGATTCTCCAGGCTCAATCTAGTCTTTGTTTTCAGTCCTGTGCTGTCACCTGGCTGTCTGCCACTAAGACCAGTGTTCTCCTCCAATTTCAAACCAAAAAACGCTCAAGAGAGGAAAGTGGAAAGTGAAAAGCATCCCATTTAAAATCCTCACTCTTGATAATCTGTAATCTATTATGATGCCAAAGTCAAAGAAAGGATCTTCTAGGTGGAAACTGAGGCGCACACCATGACAGACAAAGAAAAAAACAAACAAACAAAAAAATTCTGGACATGAAACCTCGTCAAAATAAAGTGAGATTAACCATATAAACCTCTCCATCAAAGCGTGGGGACAGTATGAGCTCGTGATTGCAGTCATAACAGATCTATTAGTCCTCAGAGGGCTTCCTTAAGCCACGCTCAGCGTGCCTCGCTCCGCTGTTACATAAACCACGATCCTTTCTTTCTTTAAGCATCTTCTCCAGCTGCTCACCGCTTCAAAAATCATTACTGGAATTGTACTATATACAGAGAGACTTTATGAGTCACATAAACTATGGAAAGTGACAAAAAGCAGGGAAATGTTAAATAAAAAAGCGAGATGCAAATTAGAAACGTTATTAGCCGCCTTTGTGTAGCTTTTTTACTGGGGTTTCAGTGAACGCGGAAAAGCATGCCAAACACACACAAGCTCCACGCAAAACCCACTTTTGCTTCATGTGATCAACTGGTGGCTCGAGAAACCATCTTGTTAAGACAATAAATGCTCACACCAAAAAAAAGAAAGAAAAAAAGCGCAAATTTCTCTTATAAATAAAGACACGTTTGGCGCTGTTTATTGACTTCAGGCACCACCCTTCGGGAAGCCTCCGCACACAGACGCTCCTTACCTAAAGACACGCTATACTGTAGAAAGAAACCCGATAAAATTTTTTTTTTTTTTTGAAAAAGGAATAAGCATGCATGCAAACCCAAATAAACCCGCGCACAAGTGAGCTCTCTGTCATAATTATTATTTATCATTTGACTTACATGTTCAAATTTTGGTCATTAAACCTCACCACACTGCTTACCAGGCGGGGGGAAGCCCTCCGAGTCAAACTGCCCGCTTGCAGAGTATCAGAAAGGGAGGGTAACGATTAGGCAGCTAATCACAAGAAGGATGAAATTTACAAAAACAAACAAACAAAAAAAACCCTTAAAGTAAAGAGCAGATGTTAATGGAAATGTCGGGTCTTACCTACTGTGTAAGAGCGGCGCAGGAGAAAGCGGACTACTGGAAACGAGCGCTTCAGACCCTTCCCATTTAACAAGCAAGGACACTGAATGGAAATTTCCATCTACCATGTGATGATGGCAACTCTTTAAGCGTCGTGTTACACCAACGGCGCTGCTGGGGGCTCCTTCTTCTCCCAATTACCTCATTTGATTTTCTCTAGTTTGAGAAGACACTTAAACAGCCCAGAGCACAGAAAGTGACAGACTGAGTGGAGTCGCTCAGTCAGTGTCTTACTAGTTTTTCCACCTGAAACAGGCGTTGTAATCTTAACCATTTTATAATCAGTGTCCAATTTTATAGCGGGTCAAGTATGTTTGGGCAGTGTTTAGGATAAATACAGGTTTAATGACAGGGAGTCGTTGTTTACATTCTGGCTGACCACGTTGTTGGAGAAAAAACAGCTTCACGCTGCCAGTTCAGTGCAATTCAGTGCTTTTAAAGCGAGCACGGCCAGGAACGGACTTATCATTTGGGCGTTCCTGCGGTGGTGGCCAAGTTAGAGGAAGCTGCAGTTTACTGTCGCCTCTATTTGCCATGCATTTATGATCCATTATATTATTTTACTGCCTTGCATTAACTACTTTCCCCCCACAAGGAATAAATATTACACAAATGCACATTAGATCTTTGTGTCGTGAGTTTTAACAGCAGGCAAAGAAATCAAAGCCTTCGTGGGATGGATTCAGCAAGGTGTTGGAAATATTTCTGGCAGATTTTGGTGTGACAGCATTACAGAGTTGCTGCAGATTTATCAGTTACACATTCATCATGTGACTGTGTAACATCCCAAAAATCCTCTATTAAATTGGGATCTGCTGACTGTGACACTGGTTAGTGCACGTTAGAACAAAACTTCAGTTGGCAAAGTGTGCCGAACAAAGTATCTCCCATGCCGTTACACATTACACCAGCAGCAGGAGACAGATTCATGTTGTTTATGGCAAACTCTGACCCTGCCATCTGAATGTCACAGCAGAAATTAAGACTCAGCCCATCAGGCAGCATTTTTCCAGTCTTTTATTGTCCAACTTGTGAACCTGTGCAAACTGTTTCCTGGTCTTTGCTATGGTAATTTGTGGTAATCTGCAAGCCTTGGGTGTAACTGTTGCCTTCCTATCAGCTTGAATGAGTCTGTCCATTCTCCTCTGACCTCAGACATCTTCCAGACATTTTCACCAAGAGAAGTGCCGCTCACCGCCGCTCATTTTCTGTTTTTCAGACCATTCTCTAGAAAAAACACAGATGGTTGTGTTGAAAACTCCCAGCAGATCAGCAGTTTTTGAAAGACTCAGATCAGCCTGTCTGGCATAAACAATCACGCCACATTCAAAGTCACTTAAATCACCTTTCTTCCCCATTTTGGTGCTCTGTTTGAGCACCTTTTGTTCCATGAAAATAAATTAGGAACCACTTGTCAAAGAATTTCTTGATGCGACGTGTCTGTTGCTGAAAACCTTCTTCGCTTTCTTTTCCTCATCACTGGGCCAAACACTGTTTCACTATTCATCTAAAGGAGATATTATTGGGTAAGTCCATTGAGACTGGGTGTGTTCACAATATGGTGTGTTTGTATGTAATACATATACTGAACCAGTTAAATCTTTGCTATGACACGGGGAGTATGCCCAGCATTAAAAACAATGATAAAAACTGAACTTAATGCAAACATTTTAGAACAATATGAAACGGTTTTTCTTACATTTTGTAGACTTTTAATATTTTGGACATTTTCCTTCCAGTATTCGTGGTACTCTCTGTCTGTCTTTCATTACAAACAATTATCTGCAAGATAACTTAGCTATATATACATCATTTCTATGTCCGCTCCACCTAACAGTCATGGAAGGTGTTCTCAATCTTTACTTGAAAAATTAAAAAAAAACACACACACACACACACACACACATATATATATATATATATATATATATATATATATATATAGATATAGATAGATAGATAGATAGATAGATAGATAGATAGATAGATAGATAGATACCTCAAAAGGGTGGGGATTCCAATCCCGACCAGGATGTCCATCTGGCTAGGCCCCCCATGCTACCTAAACCGTACAGGCTCGAACATCTCCTAGATTAACAAGTTCCACATCAGGTGTTAAGGAATCAGGGCACATTGATGAGAAGTGGGCTACTGGAACAAGAACGTAGACAAGGGATGGGAATAGGGAGCTGATGGAATGCTACTACACAAGTAATTCCAGCAGAAGGGGTTACATGAACCTATAGCTTGTTCGACACCCACTCGGCGAGTGGCTCCAGCAGATACTAGGAATTACATTTGAGCTCTCCGTCCAGAAGCACACAGTCCTAGGAAGTGCAAAGATACTGTGCAGCACCCTCAAGCTCCCGGGCTTACGGTAGAGGACGCGAGCATGAAGGAAGACTGCTTACAGTAGTGAGTGGCGATTTTTATGTAGATAGGCCCTTTTCCTTCATTTAACTCATCAGCTGTTGCTTCAAGTTTGTTGCTGTGCACCTTTGTGCATGTTTTGGTTTTACATTTGAAAGCTCATTATCGTCAAACATCATCTAAACGACACACTGAACATGTCTGTTTATGAAAACATTCCAAGTGTGCTTTGTTGACCTGCTGTTCTCTGCTACATCCTTGCCCCGTATTTACAGGATGGAAAGAGGAAGCTGATGTTGGTTCAACTTTATCCACCTCCAGGTTTCACCTCTCAGCAGGCATTCATCTGAGAAAGAAACCATTTCCTAGGGGCTCTGCATTGACACAAGTGATGGTTTTCTTTATTATATGAACAGTACAGCTGATAACAGTGGGCAGGAAAATATTTTGTAATAGCGTGGGTCATTGATTGCATTAAAAAACAAGCTTCTTATTATTCTTATTCTTATTATGTCTTCTTATTATTAGCCAATGTGCCCACTGAGGTCAGAAATAGTTGTGTGTGGTGTTACAGGCCAGCTCGACATGCTTTCCCCCCTTTTTGGTGCTACGTGTCATGTGTTGTCTCATGTTTTGAATAACAGCACAGAAATGCTATAAATCATCTCATGAGAGTCGGCTCATTTCAGCTGACAGTGATTATGAATACTTGAACCACACTGGCAGTAATTAGATCGAGCTTCTGTCAGCAGGTAAGTAGGTCCCAGAGTTATGGTCCCATGAAGAACTCTCTAATACCTCAATGAGTTAACCATCCAGAAGTTGGCATCTTTGTCTGCTTGTATATCACTTTGGCTTTTTCTGTCAGGTAACGAGTTCATGTGAACTATTGTCACACGATAGCTGGTCCATGGAGCAGCTATATCTGAGACCAGAGGATTTGCAGGCAGATATTCTGAACTGCACGTCCCAACAGTGCAACACGTGCACGAACATGAAGCCAGATGACCTACTTTTTTCGAGTTCCTTTTCAGGCACAGAACATTGCTGGGTTCTCCACGCTGTTAAAGCGCAGGTAAAAACACGTGCGGGTGACTTTTAGGGTCACTGTTCGCAAAGATCAAGGATCACAGATTCACAAAGTTTAATGAAAAAAGCCAAGATGGTGTCACAACAGCAACAGAAGTTAACCATGGAGCTTTATTAAAGCTGGGTCTTCAACTGTGAGAATTTTACCACAAAGAAACAGGTGATACTCCTGGGATGTCTCAGAAACGTGAATAAGCCACTCAGGTAGGCTTCTCGTTAGAAAATCAGACAGGTTTCTGCAATCACCTCTAAAACGAATGTTTTATTCAGGTAAGTAACTCGTCACTGAATCAGAAGTGTCCTTCCTTTCTTGCACTGCTTTCTGTCCTCTATCCTTTATACATGGTCGTCTCCTAGTCTGGGATGATAGTGGGTCAGGCAGGAATGTAGATGTGTATGCTATTCCAAGAGGAGGAGGAGGGAAGCAGGTAAGTGCAAGCACAGATTAACAGCAGGTAAGTAGATCATAAGTCTGAATTGCAAGCGGCCTGCACTTCACAGCCACATGAAGTAGGTTAACAATCTGGCGAAATGTGGAGATGAAAGCTGGGTTTAAATATTGCCAGTGACTACAGATGGAAAACAGGTGCGCCTGGGCCAATTCCTGGAAGACACACGCTCATGCTCACTGAGAGGGGAGACGAGGAGAGAGCAAACGAGGAAGACATAGATAGAAGTCAGATCTTAATGAAACTTTGCATAAATATTGCCTACCTACCTTACAACTGCATTCACCGTGTGCATTTCTGGACGTATGGTGTTCAAATGCTATGTTTGTTTAGTTTGTGCATGTTGTGCATGTTGGTTACGCTATGCATCTTTATGGTCATTGCAAAATTGCCATCTTTGCAGTGCCGATGAGTGGCCGCTAAGTTACTGATATTAGCCAATAAAAGCACAAGGTAGGAACATAACACAGCAGAGCAGATGTCAACAACATCGGGATAAGAGGTAGAAGTTTGGGTGAGCATCCTCATATGATAAGGAAACCAGCTCTACAACTACAACTATCTACAACTCATCATTAATGCTTCAATACTTAGTACAGTGTAATAGTAACATTTTATACCCTTAACCACTTAAAGCAGATGGCTGCTTCAACATAAACCTGGTTGTGTCATAGGTTTCTTCCTGTTAAAAGGGAGTTTTTCCTTCCAACTGTCACCAAGTGCTTGTTCATAGACAATCATTTGATTGTTGTTGTTTTCTCTGTAAAATTGTAGGGTCTTGAACATAAAATATAAAGTTTTGGTACCATATATTTAAAGGGTTTTATTGTAAATGCAATGTATATTACATAAATATATTTGCAATGTTGACCATCATTAGGTGATAACAGTTCAAGTAAGACTGTTAAACTCAAAGTATGTGCCACATTTTCAGCGATCAAACAAGCACTGCAGGCCAGGCAGAATCCGCCTGTATGAAACTCAGAGAATTTACACTTACTAAAATTACTCACGCATAGCACAGAGATTTGATAGTTTATGTTTATGCTCCTCATGCTTTCATTCAAACACACCTACAACACTGATGGACTAAGCCAAGTTACCATTATGGGATTTTAGAATGTCTGTGTGTGCTGGACTGTTGCACTTTTATGTTTATGAAACAATGCTGCTGCCAAAATGTGGAAAAAAAGGCCCAATGCCCCATGTTCAGACCTTGTCGTGGGCAGTGCAATTCTTCAACACTTATATGTTAATATTTGCTTTTTAAAAAAAATATTAGTCTCCCTTTAAACTAGTTTGAGCAGAGGACACCTGCAGTTGTAATCCTATTAATGTGACGTGTGCTGTGCTGACAGTGATACATAAATGTTGCTACAGTCTTACTGTGCCAGATCAACCTTGCAAGATTGTAGTCGCTAATTTTATAGAAGAGTGACAAGTGTGCACATTCGGACATGAAGCTGACCCGATCAAATGCTCTCAGATTAATGGAAAGGAGTGCAAGTCTGGGACTTGACCTAAAAATGGCTTTCAATAGCAGAGCTGCAACTATTTGAGAGCCTTTGAGCTGCGGGTTACATTCTGTATCTGAAAACAAAACCAGTACACGTGAGCAACGTGCTAATTGCAAAATGCCGTTTATAAATAGATATGGTGCAAAAGTTGACATGAATATGTTTAATTAAAAACTTTCATGTTTAATGTACAGGATCATAATGGTTGAATGAGATTTATTCAATTTTATAGATGACTGCTTCCTGTAATAATGTGGCTAATTGTAGACCCAGAGAGCAGACTCAAAGAACAGCTGGGAAGTTTAAGATTTATTTTATTGACAACGACTGAATGAAGATGTAGTGGATAGATGGTCGGGAGGTTCTGCAGTTCATTAGTGAGCTCTGCCTTTAAATAGGGAGCTAAAAGCAGTCCAGTAGTGGGACACTGTTGACAGAGGTGAAAACTGTCAGTCTTACTTGTTTTGCAGGTGAATGGGGTCATGGAGGGGGTCTATAGGTGGCTAGTGGGAAACCAAAAGTTAGCAAGAGCAACAGGCAGAGAGTGAACTTGTGAGGAGGTGGGCAAGCCTGGCTGGAGGTTTGTATTTCCAAAGAGCCAAAGTTTCCACAAGAGCTCAGTTACCACAGGTAACTGGGAGGAAACAAACAAACAGATCATTACAAAAACCGGTAATGAAGGTGGCTCAATGGGGGCCATGATGGTGATGACAAACTTGCAAAGAACCAGTGAATCCACCAGCCTAGATATACCCAGGACTTGATCGCCAAATATGAAGCAGGTGTAGGAAGGAGGGAACTATAGGGAAATGCTGCCCAGAGGCGGACCCAGTGAGAGAAGCCAGCCCAGCAATTCCACCTGAGACTGATAGCAAACAGTTTAGAGAAACAAAGAAAATCAGGCTTCAAAGGCCATCCAGCCACTCCCATCATAACACTCCCATCATGTGGTTCTTTTGTTTTCAAAAGAGGAACAGAACCTACAAGTGCCTTCTATGTTTAGATGCAGTTCCCACAGAGGAAAATTAGTCCTTTATAAATAGCAGTCAGTGGATCTAAAGAACTTTTATTTTAGCTTTTGTAATTACAAAATTAATTACATAGAATCTTAGAAGTGAACTGCAATGACCTTTGTTCTTTCCTACCCGAAAAGGAATGAATGCTGATGGTTAGGTTACTGTTTACAGCAGATTGTGACAGGATCTTCTCCTTTGACGAAAAGCTAGGCCTTGTGGTTCATTCATACTTACAGGATGGTATTTTATTGTCAAAAAATAACTCTTAAAATATAAAATATTCCTTCCAAAATTCTTCATAGAACATTGAGGCCCAATCACACAAGCTTAAAGACTGGCTGGGACCTCCTGCCAACCACTGCTGACAAGGGGTAAAATGTCTATTCCCTGATGTCAACTGCCTAGCTTCTGAATTTACTAGTCATTTAAACGGGAGAATAAAATCAGAGTCTAAAAAGCAGGAAACAAACAAACAAAAAAAAACCCCATAAAAGCTTTATAATGGACGATGTTGAACAATAGCAGTACAGATACTGCATGTATTTAAGAGCAAGGTGAAACAGATAATCACATTACTCTATACTAAAATTGTGTCATATGTTGCTGAAATGTGCTGCTCTTTGTGCCTTGCATAATGTTGAAAACACACATAATGTCAGTTTGCAGTGTGGCAAACTCCATATAAGCAATCTCACAGGCATCGACATGAACATAATATAACCAAAAACCTCATTGTGACGGATTTGGTTGCTAGAAGATTGCCACAGTTGCCCATACTTTCAATGGAAGATGGCAATTTATAGCATAGCATATCACTAGGTTTGTTTGACTTGTGACTCTTTTCCTTGATTTGACTCAAATCGACTCTACTTGGTTTTGCTTGGTTTCCATTACAATTGAGCATCAGCTCAATGTGCAATTTGTTGTGGTTTTGATTTTTGTGAAGCAGTCGCTCTCAAGACTTATTGAGTGACGTCATTGACTGGCCAATCAGTGGCCTGCTGTCTGTTGACGTCACATTCTTCCTCACTTGAAAAACTGGCTGAGCAGATACTTTTTAGTACCTGGTACTACCACCTAATGGAAGACACTAAAAACTTAAATTGAATCAAGCAATCAAGCAAAAGTAGCATTAGGCTTTATCAATAGATGTATTGTAGCCCAGTGAAACTGAGCTTCCCATTTTATTTTTTTCTTCCCTTTCTGCTTAACCTATTTGTCGTATAATTCATTACAATTTATTTGTATTGTTTCGGCAAACATTTTCTATATTACCCCATTTATATGTCTATCAAGGTTATTTTGCTATCTTTTCACTTCATTGGTTAAAACTATAGACATGTGCAGCTGATTGACTGTGGGAAGTAGATCCCTCCTCCTCATGCTGACTGGAGGAAATTTTTTGGGTCATGTAAAGAGGCTACAGACCATGAGTGAGATGATAGCACAACTACAGGCTGGTAAGTAAGAGTGACCTAAAAGTAATAAAAATAATTTTTGTTGTGGAAAAAATAGCAGCTTGCAAAGCTGCATTTTGGCTTGCTGTCTGGTGTGGCAGTTTCTTTTCCATGTAGAAAAGCTAACTATTTATTATCAAATGACAGATGAACAGTTAGCTGCAAAGTTAGCTGAGGAAAAAACCCCAAACCAAAATATTTCCCTAATGTTAGTTAAGAAGGAAGAGATTTTGCTCTGGGGTAAGCAGAACAAAAGTATTGCTAAAGTGGATAAGCGACATAAACATAATGATAAATATCGCCCTTTATTGTTGAGCATGTAACGAAGAACGTGCTAATGCTAAGCAGAAAGATAGTAATTAGCAACATGATAATGCGCTTTCTAGCACTTAAGCTTTAATTGAAGGTAAAACATAATATTATACTCAGAACTTTCAGAAATAGAAAAGAAAGTGAAAATACTAAAACATGATTCTCAGAATTGTGAGTTTTACTAAAATATTTAACCAAAAAAAAAATTGCGAAACATTTTTGGACTGTAGAGCTAAATGCTCCTATGCTACTTTGATGTGTGCATGCTAATAAAAGACTGGTGTAACCAGGGCTATGACTGGTAACTTTGTAACAATGTCTGTTAAGTGCAGGTGAGCAAACTGTGTATTCCTTGTTAACTAGCATTTGCCAGCATGGATATTACTTGTAATAATTAACACAATAATTGGTATAATTACTTTAGAGATGTCAACACATCTTGTGACTAAAATCTACAGCAATCAATTTTAGTGGTTACAGAAGGAAGAATAAAACTGATCATAAATATTTTATTAATAGTGATCACTGTGGTGGGATACACATACACAATTCAAGTGTAAAAGTAACAACAATTAGAATAGAATAGAATAATCCTTTAATTGTCCCACAAGGGGAAATTTGGTTGTATCAGCAGCAAAAAAACACACATATACAAAAAGAACAGGACACAGAACAGAAAACAAAAAACACAATTTTTACATATTTACATCATGGACAATAGTTACCAGAGCAGTGTACAGTACAGTTGTTAAAATTAGCGTACAGATAGTGTGCAAACAGAGCAGGATACTGAAAGATGTTTAAATAGTTAAGAATATTTAGAATAATTAGAAAAGTGCAGATTGTGTATTGTATTGCATTAAAAAGTAGACATGTAACTTCCAATAAGTTAGTGCATATATAAAAATTATATATATAAAAAAAAAAAAAATTAAATATAGATTTAAAAATGTTACAAATTAAGACAAATGTCACATTTTTCATCATGCTGCAATTAAAGGGCTGGCTACTCTTAAGTAGATATTAATAAGCTACTTAAAAGCAGTGTGACCTTTCCTTTCATTTGATGTTACACATGTGTATCCCGTTTATTGGTTATTGTGATGGGCCCAACAACGCTGTAAGAGTTCTGTTTGCTCAAAGCCATCCCACCCTCTCTGTTCAAATACTGGTGAACTTCATAACTTGGACTTGGAGCGTAATATTAACAGAACTTAGATAAACTTTAGACTGGAACATACCTGTTGCTGCATGATAATACTCCCACTCAGCAAACCAGTCAAACGAATGCTCGCGTTATATAACTGACAAACTGAGAAAGACATTGCACAAATGCATTCGCCAACTTTCTGAACTTTTGCTGGAGCGCTCGCTGGGACAGGTTGAGTTTACTGCACGTGAAGTGGGACAGATAAAAACTTTGGAATTTGGAACTTTTAGGCCCTTGTTCAATGTCAGACCCTGTTTTCTGAATAATAACCACATCTGTGTTTTGCCACAGCTGAACAATGTTCACAAAAATCAAAGGGGAGGGCAAACGCGTAAGACCCCAGAGTGTTTTTGTTAAATCTAACATCTGTCTTCCCAATTTAGCATAAAAAGAAGTTCTAAACTGTTTAAAGACGAGAGGCGAGACCCCGACTAAGACCCTTCACCTCTTACAAATAGATGTTTATCCAGATGGGTGTTTTCTGACCATCAGAGCCACTGCACATAACTGATTTACAGAGGATAAAACTTTATTTATGACTCACTTGTAGTAAGTAAGTGGCACAGAAAATCATAAATAATAGTAATCAGATTCCTGGTTAAGTCACATTTAATTACATTGAGCATCAGTGTAGGCTGCTCAGATGTACTGCACACATGAGACCAAATGAAGTTGTGCAATAGAACTAGGAAACAAAATGAGATCTGCTGGCATGAAATCCACATCCCCTGTAAAACTGCATATGAATATGTCAAGCTATATCTGACAAAAGTTAAATTCTTTGGTTTATGCAGTGTGTCCATATTATGGTAAAATTTGTTTCATACAGTTTTGTTGAATATTTTGGTATAATAGGTTGTTTTCACTTTTTAGTTTAGCACTTGTCAGATTTGATCCCTAAAATGCCTCAAAACATGCAAATTATGCGTATATAATTTGTCCAATGTTCCTTAAATATATAATATATGTAGAATAATACACATCTTCATTCAATACAAAAATAAAATGCTATCAGCTATAGAAGCCTGAGCTCACGTAGGTTGATATCAGTTTGCATTAGTGCAAACAGTGCAGTTAAAGTAGGAAATATATTCTGCTGTATGTGAAGAACACAGACCCTGCACATGAGTTGTGGTTAAAGATTTCATTCACCTAGAGTTAACTACATTTAAACAATTTAATGTTCATTCTTGTTTTCTATTCAGGAATCAAGTGCTGCTAAATAAATGTGAATGCCTAATTGCAAAGCATTTTAGAAAGGGTTCATAAATGCATTTGCAATATTAGTTCAGTTACACTTACACCACTTAAGATTAGAAAAGGCAGTGTCATAGCTAAATTAGCTGTTACACATTATTAGTTATAGTAATGCATATTCTTACACTATTATTATCATGCACTTGCTACATTTAGCTAATTCTATACATTACTTGCGTTGTTAATTAACAATATAATGTTTAACCTTAATTATGTAATTACAAATTTCTTTCTAAGGACCCCTCCCCCCTCCCCCCTTTAGCTTTTAATTATTACCTTAAAGCTAACAGCAAAGTTGGTGAAAGCTGGCCAAGACAAAACAAAGCTGAACTGCATGTATGAAAGCATCAAGGTTTCACCGGCACTACCCAAGACTCTTTTTACAATAATTAAAATAAAAGGACTGAATGCATTTTGTTATTCCAGATGATGCATTGACATGCTTTGCAGAAAAAGCAGTCTGTCATTTTAAGAAAAAAAGTATAAAAAATTACCTCATGATCAATGAATCGAATAATTTCTGCATCTTTATTGTCAAGGCCAGCCAATGGAGTCCAAGTTATCGACCCCAACCTCCTCCCTGACATCTGCATGACATATAAATTCAGAGTCTAATTATAATTATTACTCCATCCCTCTGTTACTTGCAGTATCTTTGTTTTGAAATGTTCAAATCAGACTTTGATTGAAAACATAATGACTACACCAATATTATTTGTATAGATGTGCTGTTGTGTTCTAATAAGGAGATAAATTATCCAATAGATCCAGCTCTAACTATAAGCTTCATCAAAAAGGCAAGTTTTAAGCTAAATCTTAAAAGCAAAGCTAGGTTCTGTCTCTCAAATCTTAACTGGGAGCTGGTTCCACAAAAGAGGGGCCTGAAAGGCTCTGCCCCTCACTCTACATCACAATTCAAAAGACTCAACTTTTACTGGTTTTTTTGTCCTACTTTGTCAAAGCTCAATACATATTCTGCATCAGATCCACGTTGTAATTTACATCATAGCCTGAACCCCATTTTAACCCCACGCCACAACCTTCTACATAACCTGACGTGCACCGCCTGAGAAATGTAACTACACATCATGTCGACACATACTCCATGGCGTGGAAAGGTTACAGTGTAGGGCTATAAGGAATTTCTGGTTTAAAAATAAATTTCTCACAGAAATCTCAGTCAAGCTTAAATGCCTAGTATGCATCTTCTATGTAAACTGGAGGAGACTATGGCAATCTGCTAACGACCAAAGGAATCATGAGGTTTAGTTAAATTCACAACTTGCAAAGCAGTTGGTGAATACACATTATTCCTGAGTGATCAGAGGTTGCCAAGAGGGTCAGGTTTCGGTCTCTAGGCTCGGTGTCTGAGTAGTACTCACTTAAAGACACAGAAATTGCACCAAGTTCAAACTTTGTTTTCATTAGCAGGTGCCTTGAGCCGTTCATCAAAATCTTTTACACTTGCCACTTTAAACTGTTCAATCTGCACCACTCATTATCACGAAAAACAAAGTCTTCAGGCTCGCTATGGGTTACATTAGCTAAAACTTCCCTTCTGGTCTTACTAAAGCAGAAGCCAGTCCTGCTAGTGTCAAAATAAAATTTCAAAAACGACGCTTCCCTTTTCTGCACAAGCATGCATGTGCTGCACCACATTACTTTGATGCATTGTTATCAATACCGATCACCCGCACTTCCCTTGGTGTGGAGAACTGTCATTGGCCTAAAACCAAAGACAGGAAACTAACAAGTTTCTTCTTAACTCAAACTCAGTCTTGAGTTAAAATGTTTAACAAGGTATAGATCACATTTCCTGTCTTACTCTGTTCTTATGGCATGTTTTTACCTTAATCTGCCAGGGATTGCCAGGGAAACTTATGATGAACCAAAAGACTAGAAAGAGCATCATGTCGTTTTAGTCTAAAAACGCTTAGTCTAATAATTTGTGAATTTTTAATCTATCTTGAAAGTTTGAAACTCTTCAAACGTTCTGTCCTCATCAAGCAGTTAGCATTGCCCCCTAAAATCCTTTGAGCCCTCCTGTGTGCCCCTCATGCCAGGGCGCCGATACAATACTGCAAGGCTTCGGCATAATTTCCCAATTCTTCCGCCTCTCTGCCCCATCTATTAATTTCTGAGGCTTGTTACATAAGATATTATGCAATGTGTTTGTCTGATATCTATTTTTCAGGGCTCCGCTTGCTAACAGGTCCAGGGGCACATTTTTGATGGCTGAAGCTGCTGTTTATATTCAAAAGCTCGCCCCCTGCTCCCCTTCCTGATGTGGATGTTTGGCTCCAACAAACCCAAACAGGCCAAAAACAGTTGGCTGCATCGGAGAGCCCACCGTTCACGATCCACACATGTCTGGAGAAAACAGGGGACGTATGCAGTTTGTCAGTTACAGCGCAGCATGGGCTATCCTGTGGGTAGACTTATTTTTGTTTGGAAACTCGACAGACAAAAGAATGATTCATGAGCAATCTGGTGTGACATATTTGTAATCTGGATTAACAGTGTCTGTTTTGTCTGTCAAGATAAAGGAAAGTGAAATAATTAATTACTAATAACTTCTTGATGACACAAAGTAGGAGTATAATGGATAGATCAGCTACTTGCTGTCTATAGGCTGACAAATACAGGTGATTTTTCAGAACTTTAACACAAAAACAGAGTCAATGAGACTGAAACTATGACTCTAAAACTGAAACAATGAGCTCAAAGACGATACAAATTTATTTATTTATTTATTTATTTTTTCTATGGGTGCACAAAAAAAAAAAAAAAAAAAAAAAAAGACGATACAAATTTATTTATTTATTTATTTATTTTTCTATGGGTGCACAAAAAAAAAAAAAAAAAAAAAAGACGATACAAATTTAAAGGAGAGTAAATTTTTTTGTTTTTGTCAATGACAGCATCTTCCACATGTCTCTAGTCACTCGTCTTTTCCTTTGACAACATAAAAATATTCACAAGAGCAGGTTTAAAACTGTCATATGTTCACATATTTCGCCCTGTGGTTCTGGGGTTATTTTAAGGAAATGAACTTTAGCCTCCTTTCCTAATTGGTAATACTGTGATAATGTGATACTTGTTTTATTTTTTCCCTCTCCTTTAGAGGTTGGTGCAGCTGGGAGAAAGCCTGAAAAGTAATTAGTGGACCCTGACAGGCAGAACACCTTATCCTCGTTATATACGCTGTACTCAAGTTTACCACAACTACTGATTGTAAATACTCGCCAGATTTAAAACAGAATATTTCTGATCTGGCACTGATTTGTAGTATCGAATAGCTCTCCGTTTATTTTAATTACTACATTTAAAAATGGTCATGTGCAATAATGCAAATGTTCACTATTTGTAATATAATATATGAATACAAGGAATCAAAAGGGGCCAACGGGGGACACCAAAATAGACATTAGCTATCTTTGTCCTCATGTGACTTACAAAAACAGCTTCTAGTTACCTTCACTGTTCACATGAGCAAATGCAATTGGTCCCTCAGGAGCTTTTGCCTTCCCCGAACCAATGGGAAGCCAGTATATATATTGCTCAAAGATCCTTCAGCAGAGAGGATGTTTACTAGCAGAAGTGGATCTGTCCTTCTCATTCCATTTAAATGTCGACTCTTATTATGACAGTTCAATCAGTGAAACTTTGAATATGGAAAGAACAAATGTGTGAAAGGGAAACCTTAGTGGGAGTTACCATTCAAGAGTGCTAAGGGTATAGATGTTCAGTTAGATATAACATTTCCTGTCCTTTAATAAACAACAGCCAGTGACCACGAACTACGAAGGTAAAACAGCCACTTGCTTAAAAACTTGTATTTACTTATACACAAGCAACTTTAGTATACATTTGGTTTAGTCTTTCTGATATCATTCTTTATCAGATTCATTATCTATTTTTATTCATTTATTTTGACCTGTTCTGTCCAGCCAATTTAGCAACCAGAATCATAGCCTGAATGCTTTGTTGAGCTAAACACATCTGCATTGCCACGAGGAGAGGTAGCTTTATTTGTGTTGAGTGGAGATTAGGTTCGGAGATAGTTGGGTCCATAATTTGTGGCACAGACACAATTTTCTGCAGTTCTGCCTTTGTACACCACCACAGTGGATTTTACATCAAAGAATCAAAATGCGATTGAAGTCCAGACTTTGATTCAGGGTGTATTAAATATGAGGTCCAAAGAAAGAGTGTAACAGATGTTATTACAGGGACATCATTAACAGTGGAACACAAGGACCACCACTGGTGCAGACTCTTTTGTGATCACTTTTGTGATAAAACTCGTTGGCCATTTGAAAACTCAAAATGGTGACTATTTTCGAAGATAGATGTTGAGAAAGGAAAGAAAGTTAAAGTAAACTAGATTTGCCTTTTTGAAACCATATCATACATATTTGGTGTATGAGTGTTTTTAAAGTGCTATATAAATAAACAATGATTATGATGATGATGATGATGATGATATTTGTCCACAAGCTTTAAAAGTCTAAAATTAGTCAGGACGTTTTTTCTTCCTTTTCTTTCTTTCAGGATTTCTCAGAGTGCTGGCTTGAAGTTTCCCTCTAGTCTTGGTCCCCACATCCCCCTGAATTCCTCTTGTACAGTTTTAGGCATTCCAGGATCCATGTGTGAGCCATTGAGTCAAAGACCTTCTTGTAGTCAATCTAGGCGGTGCATATGTTGGTCAGTCTGGTCTTACAGTCTCGAGTGACTGCTCTGTCTACCTCTAGCTGGTGTTTAGCCCCTCTGGTGTTTCTGCCAATGCCTTTCTGGTTTCCACTCAGAATTAGCTGCTATAATGTCTGACAGGAGCTTCCATGTTGTGTTGAGGCCGATTATTGGCTGGTAGTTGGATGGGACTGCTGCCTTCTTTGGATGCTTGGGGACCAGGACAATATGACTTTTGGTTTAGCCATTTTGGGTGCGTCTTGTCCATTAGCAGCTGGTTTATTTGTACTGCCAGATGTGCATGGAGTGCAGTTTGCTGCTTCTTCTTTGCTTCACAGACATGAATCATATCAGGGTCTGGTGCTGTCCAACTATTCATGCTTGGGACTCTTTCTGGATGTCTGCCACTGTGATGGTTACTGGATTACTGTTCAGGGAGGTTTCTGTGCTCTGCTCTTAGATGCACTGGCCACTGAGCATTGTTGATATGTGTTGTGTCCCTTTCCCAACTCTCTTCTAGCATTGCTCTGTCTCAAGCCTTGGTGGGGCTGTTCCCACTGAAAGTGCACCTTGGGTGGTTCAGTGTAGAAAATCTGGTTTATTCTCTTGGCTTCTGTCTCTGGTATACCTCTTTAGGCAGCTAGCCAAGGCTGTTAGTCATTGCTTGGCAGTTTCTAAGGCCTCAGCTTGTTGTATTTCTAAGGTACCTCTTTCTTTACCACACCCTTTTGCAGTTCTGATAGTTAGTGAACTTCTCTCCGTCTAGCATGTGCGGCAAGGTTTTATTTAAGCAAGCACTTTTTTCTATACCTTTTAGTGCAATCTACAGTATTTCTGCTCTAGTCTGGCCTCTAGTCTCCTTCTCCATGGAGAGTCCTGCTCCTTGCAGGTGTTTATATTGTAGCCAAGCATCTCAAGGATCACTGTTGCTGTGGTGTATATCAGCTGGTTGGTTTCAGTGATGGTCGCAGTAGAGATTGTCTGTAATACTGCATTCACTTCTTCTAGGAGACTTTCAGAGGGTACTTCACAGAGTCTTGGTAGTCGGTCATGGCTTTAGCCCTTGTCCACTTATGTTTTCTTGTTCCAGTAGCCCACTTATTATCAAAGTATCCTGGTTCCACCTGACACCCAACGCGGACCTTCTTAATGAATTGCACAGTGAAGTTTACAGGGTTATACTCAAAACTGCAAAACTGATCCGACATTGCTTCACAGTGCACATGGATAATGACCCAAAGCATACTCCAAAAGTATCCTATGATTTTCTTAAGGTGAAGAAACAAGATATTCTTCAATGGCCAAGGCAGTCACCTGATCTCAAACCAATAGAGCATACTTTCCAGTAATTAAATAGAAAACTAAATGGAGAGGGAGACCCACAAACATGCAGTAAAGTGTCAGCAATAAAGGCCTTCCAGATCATCTCAAGGGAGGAAACTTAGCATTTGGTGATGTCCCTGGGTTTCTAGACTTCCAAACTTCAAAGGATTTTAATCTAAATTATAAAAATATTAGCAGCAATCCTCAAATGACAATTACTTATAAAAATTAGGGACTGTATATAAAAATGGCTGCATTTCCTAAATAGTAAATACACTACTTTAGTTAAACCCCTTGACTTAAAGTTGAAAGCCAGCACTTCAGTCACATATTGATTGTATGAAATCCACTGTGGTGGTGTAGACAGGCAAAACAGCAAAAACTGTGCAATTATCAGAGAAATTATGGGCGTAACTGTCAGCAGGGACTGCACAACAGGGTTTAAGGTCAGTGGAGGTAAACATGAACTTAGTGAAATAATCAAAACTTTTCTTGGCAGAAAGCTGTGTAGATCCTTTCATAATAACCTGTACTTAAGAAAAAAGGTTTTAATTTCTCAAAACACCTGGATTGAGAACACAATATTCCAGTGTCCTTCCCCGACTTGTTTTTTCTGCTGTGTCACCACTCATAATGAGAAGTCGCCCCTCATGAGAGTGTCTGCACAAACGGGGATTTGTGCGATGGAACGTCATGCGCCAGTTGTTTTTCCCAAATTGAGTTGTGCTAATTCTATACACAGAGCAGCGGCTCAGGAGGATGATGCTCCCATACAGATGATGATTAGGCGTGTGGGTGGCAGGCCAAAGACCTGTACTTTTCCATCAGACAGTTGAACAACTTGCAAAGGCCTCTGGAATTTTCTAAGCAGCCATGTCTTATCAAGAGGAATGAGTTTTTCCCCTCGTCATCCTCTCCTTGAGTTTTTGCCTGGATGGTCAGGAGAGGTTAGGAGGGGATTCAAAGAAGTCCCTGAGCGAGAATGTTATTGTTTCCGGAGCTGCAGATGACACGCTTCTTAGCGACTGAGGGAGGCTCTGCTGAGTGTGAGGCCAGTGCTTTGTTTAAATGCCTGCCACCTGCAAAATGGGGCCCGCCACCTTCCTGTCAACATGATATTTTTAGAAATGAACGTTTGGCTTTATAAACTGACCACATGTGGGGGCAAACCATTTTACTTTGCAGAGGGGAATAAAAAACGTGTCTCTGAAAACAGCATTTTTCATGATTTGCAATGATCAAATTCTAAAAATGCATCAACGTAAAGTTGGAATAATAAACATAAACCATTGTAGCTTTTAGTTTCTCTCAAGGACACATTCAGTTTACATGTTTTCTATCTGCAATGCCAAGTCTCAGCTCCACTGCGTTATACCTCTCCCCATTGAATGCTGGGAAGTCTCTCAGTGTGTGTGTATAGTGTATAGTGGGGAGTTGTCTTCCCATGCAGCGACCGTAGCGTGACGTGTGATTTGCACATTGTTTTTTCCCCCTACATAGTTTTAAGGGTGAGCACACGTGTATCAACACAGCGATAAAAGAAAACGATGCCTCGCAGGAAACGCCACACACAAGCACACACAAATCTTGACAAACAGGCTTAGACGTACAGAGAATACAGCTATGCAAACACAAAATGAAAGCGGGTATGTTAAGTAACAGTGGCAAGGCAGAACATATGTGATGTGAATACAGATTATGACCAGAACAGGTTATTCTAGAAATTCATGGAGTTTGCTTCCTGGTTAGCTGCTGGAAACACTTACATGTCTAATAAAGCCTGTTTCTGCTAGGTTAACCGTTTTATGCTGTACAGAAAATTGAAGAACTGAAGCTAACTAAATGTAGTAAACACATCCTTTACAAATAAAGCAGTTAGTGGTATAACTAGAAATGAAAAAGGAAGATAGGCTTCATTTAACCAATCGTTACATAATCCCCTCACTTTTAAACTGTGGGGTTGGTCCTACTTGTGCAGCATGGAGTCCTTTGTATTGCTTAATGACTCTGAAAGAAGAATACATGCTATTATGTCATCTTAGTAATAGTTTGCCATGTTTTTTTTTTCACATAAGCACACGGCCAAGGGCTCAATTCCCCTGCACTGGCCCCTTTTCCATGGCCCTCTGTACAGTTTCAGATTGATTTTCACTTAGCTGTTTGCTTACAAATCATTCGATGGGCTAGCTCCAACCTCCCAACAAGGTCACTCGTGTCCACTGACCAGTTGGGTCTGGTTATCCCAAGATCCAGCCTGAAGCACAGGAGGGAATGGGACTTATCTCTGTGAGCTGAGAGGGCCTCAACACTGCCTGTTCTTAAATTCTGTCTAAATAACATGTTATGTCATCAAAGTTTTTGCGGTAATGTTATGTTTATACGACTAGAAACATTGTTTCTATAAATTCTTATCTTTTTAATTTTTTATTCATTTGGTGTTTTAACACTTTGATTGTATAACACAGTTTGCTTTATAAATACATTTGAGTTTATCTATATTTCTTAACATATCTTTTGTGATCCTTGGTCTAGTTTTTATATTACCTTTTTCTGCTCAAGCACTTAAAGCACTTTATACAACATGCCTCATTCACCAATTCATAGAAGCATATGCTTAAGTACCTTCTATCTAACATTCACACTCTGGTGTAAATATAGAAAAGATTCCCGCCATAGTCTGTCTGAAAAAGTTAATATCAAATAATTAAAACCTAGTTACCACTAGAATACTAGTACTTGCATCACAGAGACATAAAGACATTTATCTTGCGTTAAAACATGGCCCGACTTACTTAGGCAAGCTAATTGCAATAAAGCTAGCTAGCTAACATCCCATATATAAACGAGTAATACAAACCACTAATAAAATGGTAAACGAAACAGAAAATGTACAAACTATAGTCTTTACCTTTTTGTTAGCTTGTATAGTTTAGCCTCTTTTGCCTTTCTTTTTACTGTTTGTAAAGAACGGTTTTCAGGCTAGCTAACTTTAATTTAACAGCTGCAGCTAGCTGTTCACATTATCAGGTCTTCAAGGTACAACCAACAACTTAGAAAGATGCCTAAATTTGGGGGGATATTTTGTTTATATTTAGAGAGAAAAGGAGCAGATGAAAGTAAATTTTCACTTATATTAAACAAAACATTAACTTTTAGCATTAATGCTACAAATAATCTTTTTAATAATCTTTTTTCTTTCTTTTGGCATTTAATTTACAGTGTGACAAAGAATAACGTCCTGATTTAGAAAACAGGACTATTCAAAGATCTTATGGAATCAGAATTATATTTACACACCAGCCAGTGGATGTGATATTAATCACACTCATATGATACTGTTCCCTGCATCATAAAATCATATGCCAGTAGCTAAACCCTTTCACTTGGCAAGTTAACTGTAACAAAGCTAACTAGCTATTGTACCGAGTGACTGCAGTCACTGATTTAAAAACACAAGTTTCACTGGGATCCATGTGATTTAGAATGAGGCAGTGCAAGAGCTCTGACTAAAATGCCAACAGTACTGATAAACCTGATAGAAATGTCCCTTTTGACATCTGTTACCACTAACACTGTTATCTGCTCATCTGTTTGTAATTTGATGAACATAAGTTATGAAAGCTTGGACAGTCAGCTCACAGGTATGTCAAGCAGATAAAGGTAGTTAGGATATGTTTAGCTAGCTGCTTACTTGAGTTATCATTAACATTTTCCTTACTACTTCACGTGTCAAGTCTTCACTACTACTAGTCTTTTTCCACTACTAACTAGTCATAATTTTGAAAATTAAGGGCCAGTGTACCTTGCGACTTAAAAGTCGACATGCGGGTGTGCATGACATAGTTGGGTTCTCAGCCAAAACCACCCCTCCCTATTTCCCAGCTCCACCCTCTCAACAAGACTAGGACAACCAAAATGGAAGACTCTCAAAAAGTAAGTCCAAAAGCTAATAGGTAGGTTATAATTTGCATATACATATATATATATATATACATATATATATGTATATATATATATTTATATATATATATATATTTATATGACCTGCTGTCACTATAGACACTATATGCATGTGTTGCTTAGTAGGCAGTAGATAGAGGTACCTCATTTATCCACCTGAGTGCGCTGTTTCTCCACAATAATAAAACCATTTGAGTTGCTCAATGCAGATATTGTCTGCTGCAGTTAAGCAGATAGTGCCTTTAAAAAGAAAAACTTTACATTATTTAAAGCATTTGCAGAATCGCTGAAGATGTTAAATCCTTCTCCATAAAGGCAAAATTCCTTGTCAGCACATTTAAGAAAGCCGTTTCCAGCTGCTAGAATCTTTCATCTGACAGACAAAAGGATTGTTTTAAATGAGACAAAGGCCCTGTGATGAAATGTGATTTTTTTTAAGCTTTGATTGGCGGTGGACTGGAGGATCTGTTGGAGGATCAGAGCTGAGACTGTTAATCTCTGGGTATTATTTTACACAATAAAAAACAGCAAAAGCTGAAGCACATAGCTTCCCTCACAAAGAACTAAATCTGCCAAACACATAAACTAGTGCAGCAGCAGCCATGAAGATCATTTTATCCAGAGAAATGAGCAGAGCTAATGAAGGGACAAGTCATTTTTAGTTCTTCTCATCATGTTTTTGTAAACTGCTTTTGGTACACTTCATTAGCTTTAATGATAACAAGAACATTTGGTTATTTTTGCAATAATCTGGTGATGTGGATATTTTGTATTGGATCAGTAAATCACTCTTTATAAGGCACAGGATAGTCTGTGGTTCTCCGTTTGCTTATATGCTTCTGTACTTTGTATCTGATGTGTTTCCTAAATCGGAAAGTTCAGTGCCTCTAACACCTCTGAGATTTCTTTAGCAGTAATTTAACACTGGAGTGAAGATGGATTTAAAAACTTGTTTTTGCTCCTTTTTTAAATCATTGTTTATGAGCCATTCATGTCTTATGTCCCCATTTTCTTCTGGTGGGTGAGCCTTGCTTTAATGGCTTTAAAGGCACAAAACTATCTTGGTGACTTTGGGAAAAAGATCATAGTTTGAATCAAGTGCACCATTTAAAACCTTCGTTTTACAGAGCCCTTCTCATCAGAAAGCACTGAAGGCAAACTTCTCCTGCAGCTTTTTATCCATGTGCAAAAGAAAATTAACTGACGAGTTAAATAAGCCGAGGGGGTTAAAAAAAATGTTCACACATAAATGTGCAAATATTTATCGTATCTTTCTGTATTTTGAGATTACTTTCAAACCAGAAGGTGTACACCTACCTGAAGATCCAGAGGACTGACTATGGAAGACAAGAAAGCAGGTAACAGATTAGTTTAAAAAACACACACAGCAGAGAATACGTGGCCCACACTTCTGCAAGTGGGTCACATTTTTCAAAGCAGTTTATTCAGCAGGAAGACAATGACCCCAACAAGCTGAAAGGTCTAAGGCCAGTCAAGTTAGTCACTGGGCTGTGATGTAGCGCGGTTTTGTCAAGGTGTCCTTTGGCATCGGTGCGCTGATGCATCAGCCGCTCCGACACTGGCCACCTCGGCATAACAGTCCTGTTTTAGAAACCTCGTCGCAGTTTTGTCAGCCAGGCAACTGCGGTTCAAAGACAGAGAGCCCCTGCAGCTGATGGAAAAAACATTTCCAAAGACGACTCTAAACACAGCAGGTCATATACTCGCAAATATTTGATGCTTCGGATGTTTTTTCATTTATCTGTTATTCACAGCTGGTTGCCTTTGAGTTGCTGGGCATTAAAGTGACTCTTTGTAGAAAAAAGTATACAACTGTTTTTGAGATTTATAACAAAGAATGCTTCTTTTGTATAGAAGAACTGCTGAACGCTACATCTTAAATGCAAGTTAAAAAAGAAAGTTATTACATGCTTTGTTAACCCCGAGTAAATAAGGGAGCACCTGAAAGTAGCATCTCCGTATTGAACAGCCAAACATGCTTCTGGCAAACAGCAATGAAATTGGAAATGAATGTTTTGGACTTTGCTTTCACCCTGCTGTCCAGTTTCTCCCAGTACAGCTCAGTCCACAGACTGTGTGTTTCTCCAACATTTAGAGTAATGATCTTGCTGCAGAATGAACCACAGACCAACCAGCTTCTCTTCCTTTGTAAGCATCGACTCTATACAGAAGAAGGGGTTTGAAAGAAACCAACACATTAATTATTCCCCATTATTGCAGGCTGGTTTTCCAGCCTTTCATTGTTTGGACATTTGTTTTAAAACTTTTCCCATATTTCATTAAACAACTTTAACTTAACTTTAAGGTAAACTGTGATCTTCTAAAATGTTTTAGAGGTGCATAGAAAATTAATGAAGTGCCAAATAAAAGCTTAAAAACAGTCTCTGCTTTTTTGGGTGTCTTTTAAATTCCTAAAATAGCACAAATATCAAATTTCACCCCATGATATAGGTCACACAGTAAATAATAATGTGAGAGGGAGTTTTTGATTTTAGGATCATGTGACAAATCATTTTTGATTGACCTGAAAAGGGTCAAAGGTCACATGAGAAGAAGCCAAAAGCCATGTCCAAATTCATAGACTGCATCCTCCTGAGGACCCGGCCAACCCATGTAGACCACGAAGGCTGGAAGTGAGCGGCTGTGGAGTGGGACGGTCTAGCCTTCAGTTTTGCGTCACCAGCTGTCTTGGTGGCGTTTAATAAACTCAGCCGTCTGCTCCTTGCTATGTAAAATATATCAGGACACTGGCATAAATTTTCTAACAACTCACACTTCTGTTTAATCAGTTTTCCGTTTGAAGTTTGTTCAGCTGTAATCTCAGCCAAACCGATTTACTCACGAACAAATAAAACACTGCAAAAAGCCAAATAATAACATTTTTAAGTTATCTAAGTGACTTATATATCATGTATAACCTGAGTAGCGAAAGACCGTGGGGGGTTTGAAAATGGTGTGCCGGGAGTTCGCTGTTCTCGCCGGCTCTAGTGAGCCTTGACCACCTGGCTAGCTATCAGGCTGGTGGGTAACAGACGTCTCTGAAAACGTTGGATCACTTTTGCGTATATCTTGATAAACCGAGCAGATATTTGAAGTTTACACAGCTACGTTCTCCTCTGAAAATATCTTTATTAGTAATGCTACTTAGAGTAATATTAAAACTATTAACTATTAAAACTATTAAAACTAGGTAGCTACCGTGATTGTTGGAAACTGGAATTGGTTGGGCCGCACTATGAATTCTGGGATATGGTGGGCCACGAATGATACACCCAACCCATCCTTCAAATCTGGGGAAAAGGAGGACGCATTTGGAGGGGTCTATGAATTTGGACAGCCTTCAATGCGTCGCTGTGATGTAATCTGCCTACAAATGCAGCCTCAGGAGGATGCACCCCCAAATACTGGCACTGCGTTGTTATTGATCTCTGTCAATTCGGTTTTGTTGTAATTTTAACACAAAATGACTAAATCCCATTTAAAATGTTCCTTACCACTACAGTGAAATGATTACTCCTTAGTATAAATGCTATTGGTATTACTAATACTAATAGTATTCACTGTGAGAATGTGGGCTTGGACACTCACTACAAAGCACTTTTAATGTCATGAGGGTCCTGTAAGGTGCTACATGCATTATTTAACCCACACACTACCTCACTCACAAAGAGGAGGTGGTGGTAGGCAGCTTTTGAACAGGGGAGAAATGTGTAACACCAGTGTTTTAAGTGCAAAACAGGAGAGTTTGGTGTATGAACATAGACATAACACTATAGTCACCACAGCTGAGAGCAGTAAAGTGAGTGGAAGCATGAAAACTGTCTGCATCAAGAGATGATACAGCTGAGTTTGAGAAAAACACATACACGGGGAAGGAAAAAGTAGCTGCGGATGAACGGAAACATCTACCTGCAAAGAGTGTCGGTTTACAGATGGGGGCATTTGGTTCAAAACCCCTTCCTGGTTCGCTCAACAGGCTCTCTGTTGGCAAACACCTTGGCAAACAGACAACAATAGCAATAAATTAACGTGTTATCATCGGCGATTGTTTTGTCTTTTTAAAAAAAATTAAATTGCTTGTTCTAGAGTTGCCAGTTTAGCTCACTGTGTTGAACAGGCAATCCATATGCTGCATGACTATTGCAGAGGACATTGTTCAAATCTATCCCCAAATCTTTTACTACATGGCTTCCCTCTGGTCTTCTGGTCTTTCTTCCAGTTTACGGCTTTTCTTTTCATTGTGCTATGAAAAATACAGGCTGAAAAGCTCAAAGACATGTTTAAAGACATAATGTATAAAATTTTCACCACTAGATGTCAGTTGACTGAATTCTGCTGCTTCTTTTAGTCAGCCAAGATCAGATCAGACCAGAAACATTAAATTTAGATTGCACCCCATAATGATTTGTTTCTACTACTGTTTGTGTAAAAAAGAACACTTTTGTAAACACTAACCCTTTCAGCATAATTGCATAATATCAACACCCTAAAAACAGATATGTGCCAATTCAATATTCTGTACCCAGCTAGCAAGGTGAGTTGTTGTGGATATCCTGAACTTGTTTGTGCCACTGTTAGCCTGAGTTAGCACGTGTTGGAAAACTTTATATGAAGTGCATATAACATTGTTGGACTCAGACACGCAATAAACTCTGATACGATGTGCGACTACAATCAAACTGCTTATCAGAGGGAAAAGTGAAAGGAGGGAAAGTCAGGACACTCAAGCCTAACATTAGCTGGCTTCGTGTTGCCAGCTAATGTTGTTGTTCTTGCTGTTAGCTGACTCTTGTGCACTGAGTTGTACAGAGAGGGGTTCCATGTTTAATCTGATCTAATCTAATCTGAGAGTAAGTTATTGCATGTTTATGCATGCTTTATTTATATTTCGTGGCTTCAGGTGAGAGGGAAGAGGATGACATTTTATTCAGATCCCAGTCACATCTCTTTCCTTTGTGTTTCCCTTTCCCGTCTCAGATAATAAAACAAAGGTATGATGCTTCAATACCACGCATGTGTTGGGTCTCTAGCCACATACATAAAATGTGATTAGGTGGAAGAGTGATGTCCATCCTGTGTTCATGATGGTGAAGAAGTGACACACATCAAAACATTCACAGTTTTCCCACAAAGTCTGTTTTGGCCTTTTGTAACATGCGATTAGGGTCAGAATAATGGTTAGCACCTATGATGATTGAGCGCTCACAGGGTTAGGACGTAAATGTATTATAAATATCTTCCAGGCTAAATTTTTTAAACATTGGTAGTTCTTTTATTTTCATTGTATTGCTTTTATTTTAATGCATTGAAAATATTCCATTTGGTTGAGGCTTATAGTGCATTATAGTTATAATTTAATAATAATAGAGTTTCCAGCATTTACTTGGGAAACTCAAACTAATAAATATAAAAGAACACCCAGATTTCCTCTAATAGCTGAAAACAAAAGGCAACTGACTATGTATCGGATGTTTACTTCACATTCGATTAGTTTCAGCAAAGCCAATATACCTACAGTACAAAACAATATTAATAGAGAATAAAATGACACTCAGTGATTCATTTACATAACTGAAAAGCTCCTAGGAAAGGCTAGCTATGGTAGAACATTATTTCTAATTTTTAATAAAAAACAAAAGAAACATTCCTAAAAAAGGCAGCACAAAGAAACACCCTCCACTTGATTTATTTATAGACAGTGACAAAAGTGGATGCAACCACCACAATGTTGCCTTTGGTTAAAAAAAAAAATCACCCTATTCAGAAATGTTATGAGGGGGGAAAACTATTCAAAAGTCAAACGCATCTTTAGAAGGATGCTGGGAAAAAAAATTATATATGTTATAGCATATTTTATTTAGTTGTCCCCTTTAACTTGGGAGTCTAAGCAACATGTGGGTCCATCTGCTCTGGTGACCCCCTTTGGGAATAAAAAAGCAGCCGAAATACTTAGTCTGTGGGGAGTGACTCCCTTTTGGAGCCATTTTCGAGCAACTGCAGTGTTTACCCTTTCGTTATTGGTTTTGTTTTTCAGCTCCAGGGGTTGCCCCTTGGGTCTAACCTAGTGATGTCAGACATGACATCATAAATGAAAGGGGAAGCTATCCAAAACCCAAAGCAATCTTTTGCATCAGGCTGCAAATATGTTTTTTTTTCTTTTCTTTTTAAATGTGTTGTTAGTTGTCACTTTTAACCCAGGAGTCTGTGCAACATGTGGGTCCATCTGCTGTGGTGACCCTTTGGGGAATTAGAGAGCAGCTGAAAATACCTAGTCTTTGGGGATTGACTCTTTTATGGAGCCAGCCTTGAGGAGCTGCAGTTTTTAACTCCTTCATCATTGGTTTTGTTTTCCAGCTCCAGAGGGGTCTAAACCTAGTAATGTCGGACATGATGGGGGGGGCATCTAAAATAATAGTCTAACATGGAGACTCATAACAAAAGAACAAACAATGTTTAAACCTGCAACATAGTTATAACAGATACTGGGCAAGGTTACATTAGCAATGGTTAGTTAGAGTCAGTGGTATAGGGACTGAGCACAGTGACACTTTTTCCCCAACCTTGCTGTAGCTTGCATGAGATGGAAGCTCTTTATGTTGTGTTTTTGTGCATTTTTTGACCTTGCATAAGCTCAAGTGTATTCAGAGGAGGAAGAATATGGGGGGTCAGCGTGAGCTTCGTGGATTAAAATGTAAGAAACACTTGTTGATCTAAAGCTTCTGCAGGTACCGTCAACACACAGACATCTCATGGAAATGGGCTTAAGAGCAGTGTGCCCTCCACAAAATCACTGCTTCCAAATGTAGTTATATTTAGCATCAATTTTTTAGTATGACAATGCTGATGCCTTTTTGTTCCCACTGAGACTAACCAGATGGCTCCTTTTTAATTTTCCAGAAACAAATCAATGGCAGTTCCATGTGTAATGTGTTGCATTTATCCTGCAAATCCCACTGAATTAGCTCACACAGCATGCAATATGCTGTATAAAATTTAGGTTTGGTTACTCTGCGTTTAAAGCTCAGAATCATACCACCCATTCGACACTTTTCTTGGCTTTGGGAAAGCTTATCCTACATATGTAGATTATCAAGTCAGTCCGCCACATTACAATTCCTCCCTATCTCACTGTGGGCTAAATACTCATCCCTTCAACGAAAGGGATGAGCTCGCATCAGTCTCTCAGCACTGAATCACACTCCCTCCTCTGTCTACCTCCTCCACTGAAAACATCCTTTCTCTCTCCAACGCTCTCAGTGTTCTGGGCTCAAGCACTTTATCACTGTAAGCTTGCAAAAACATGTTCAAGCATTTCGACTTGCACTCGTATGGAATTTCAATCTTGTTGTTGGACATTCTGGGCAGTTCTGCCTTCATGTTGCCATAATGGAAACTCATAGATACCTAAAGTGAGAATAAGAAGCTTTTATCATAATGAATAGCACGTGTGCTAATAGAATTCTATTAAATACAACAATCTTGAGAAACGATTCATGCTTACTGTAGACGTCCAGGTTGTTGAGCCTTTCATTCTGGATTCCTTTGAATCTCCTCACTGTATACATGAATCGAAAAACACACTATATAAGGCAGAAACAGACTGTGTACAATTTTAATGACCT